>NW_028125546.1:0-244815 GCF_965194825.1 Balaenoptera physalus
TTACTCCTGTAGGGATAGAAGTAATTACGGTAGCTGATGCAAAGTGTGCTCCTGAGTCCACAGCTATCCCTATGGTAAACATATGATGGGCCCACAAGAGAACTCCTAAAAAACCAGTGGACATGACTCATACTATTCCCAGATAGCTGAAAGGCAATTTTTGTCCTAAATAGTATGTAATGATATGTGAGTTTATAACAAACCCTGTTAGGCCATGAATACAGACTTCAGGGTGAGCAAAGTATCAAAAGAGGTGTTGGTATAGGATTCGGTCTCCTCCTGCCGGGTCAAAGAAAGTAGTGTTTAGATTTCTATCTCTTAACAGCATGGCAATTCTGGCTGCTTGGACTGAGATTGGTAATTATAGTAATATGGCTATAGTTGTGGAAGATTAAACAAATAATGGTGTTTGGTATTGGGATATGACTGCTGGTTTTGTATTAAAGACTATAGTAATAAAAGTAATAATACCAAGAATTGAGGAGACACCTGCTAAATGTAAGGAGAAAACAGTTAGGTCGACAGAGGCTCCTGCATGGGCCAGATTGCAGGCTAGAGCTGAATACACGGTCCCACTGGTACCAGAACCAGCTTCTACTATTGGTGATATGAGTAGGAGTAAGAATGATGGGGGAAGTAGGCAAAAGTTTATATGATTTATTGGGGGAAATGCTACTTCAGGTGTCCGAGTTATTAGTGGCCCAAGTCAGTTTTCAAAAGCCTGCAATCATAACGGGTACAGCTATAAAGAAAATTATTACAAGTGCAGGGACTGTTATGACAACCTTACAGATTTGGGCATCTCCAAGTAGCGGTCCAGGTCAGCATAGCTCAGCCTGGATTAATATAATTAAGGTGCTGCCTGCTACTCCAGCTCAAGCACCAAATAGTAAATATAAAATGCCGATATCTTTGTGATTTGTTGAAAATATACAGCAGTGTATGAACAGAGGTAAAATGACTGAGTTAGCATTAGACTGTAAATCTGAAGACAGAGATTGAGCCCTCTTTCTGGCAAACCCTGTGGTGAATCAACAAATTGAATTGTAACTTCAGAGAAGCAGCTTCAATTCTGCCAGTGATTATCCTGCCTTTTTTTTTTCTTTTTTTCTTTCTCAAATGAAGGAGAAGTAGACTGAAGCCAGTTGACTAGAGGATTTGCCTGTTAACTAAAGTTTCCTGGGGTTAAAACTCATCAATCTCGTAAAGATTTGGCTTCAATACAGTGTTTGCTTTACATTCAATTGATGTAGAATAAAGTCTTGCAATCCTTATTTTTAGGAATTAAGTCAATTTCACTTGTTTAGGGTTTTGAAAGCTCTTGGTCTGAACTAACCTAAATTCCTAGTCCAGCACCGATAGAATGGGTGTTGTGTGTAGTAACCGTGAGGGTATTATGATTGGTAACGATAGGAAGGTTATTTCTTTGTATGTTGAAATCGTTTTGTGTTTGTGTTGTTTAATGAAGGGAATATAGTTAGTGATGTGGAGTATGTTAGCTGCAAGTAGAAATATATGCTGAGGACTGCTATGGTGGCTATTAGTGTTGGTAGAATGATGTTGTCGTTTTTGTTATCTCTTGGATAATTATTCATTTGCGTAGAAAGCCTGATAGTGATGGGCGATGTCCTAATGATACTATAATGGTGAGGAAAATGATTGTGATGGGAGGTGTTTTATCTCATGTGTGTGATAATGATACTCTTGTAGTACATGATCTGGGCATAAATAAGAAGAAGATAGTGTTGTTATGATATAAATTAGTATGTTTAGGATTGTTATAATCTGAATATACATTATAATAGCTGTTATTCATCCTATATGGGCAATTGATGAGGAGGGTGTAATATTTTCCAGGTGAGTATGGCGAAGTCTGCCTCAGCCTCCAGCTATGATTTATAATATCACTATGATTAATAGTATATTTAGGTTGATGGATGGTGACATGTGGTATAAAACTGATAGGGATGCAATTTTGTCATGTTGATAGCATCAGGTCTGCTGTTCATGGGATGCCTCGTGTGACTTCAGGCACTCAGAAGTGAAATGGGGAAAGTCCTACTTTTGTGACAAGGGCGATTGTCATGAGGGTGGATGCTCCTGGATTAAAGATTCTTGTTATTCACTGTGCTCTTTGACCAGAGTATATTAGATTAATGATAATAGCCATTATAAGTAGTATTGATGTGGTGGACTGTTTTAGGAAATATTTGTTGGATGCTTCTGTAGCTTATGGGTTCATGTTTTTTATTAGAATGGGGATACCATTAACCAGTGTGAGCTTGTTATACAATTATATTTCCTGAGAAAATGGTCAGTAGAATGATGGTAAAAACAATGAGAGTTTATTAGCACAGGAAGGATATACAAAAATATTTTGGGGGTATGGGCCTGTAGCTTACTTAGAGAACTTTACTATATAGCATGTGGTGTAATGTGGTAGGTAGCATGGAGAATGTAAAATTATTAGGAAGAATTCAATTCCAGGAATAAGAGCATTGAAACCTCTATGATTTACTCTATCAAAGTAACTCTTTTGTCAGACATATTTCTTAAATTTGTGGTGGGTTGCCTGGTATGATGACAAGTAGTGAAAACTCTCATATACATAGGGTTAATGTTAGTCGTAAAAAAACTTTTCATAAGAGATGTATGCGTTGATCATATCAAAATTGTAGGTAGGAGGCTCAAATTCATAGAAAGGAGATTGTTAGATGTGTTTTAATGATGACTTGGGCTGTATATAATTCTGGCACCTAGGGATTGTCGAATGCTCTTAAAAATAGATTGTTGTGGAAATGTTTATTATAGGGAAATTGACATATTCTCTAGGAGGGACGGGGTGAATGGGCCTGCTACATTTTCTACATTGAAGACATATACAGGTTTTGATGCTACTTCCGTTAAATCAAGTGGGGCTTCATTGGATTTCTGCTACTGCGGAGATAATCAAATTCTGGGTAGGGGTCAGGAGAAAATTAGTCATAGGTGTTCTTGTGTAATAATTACTGTTGAAAGTGTAAATGATCCATTTATCAGTAAGACTGAGAATAGAATAACTGCTACATTACTTCATAGGAGATGATCGTCTGTGCTATTGTTCCTGGAGCTCCAGTGAGTGAGTATTTTGAATGTGAAGTTCATCCAGATCTGAGGATGGAGTAAATGGCTAGGTGTGATATGGCTAATAGAAATAATATGCCTACATTTATATTAATTAGTGGATAAGATATGGGAAGAGGAATTCATGTTGTGAGAGCCATGGTTAAGGCTAGCATTGGGGTTAAGGCTAGCAAGAGAAGCCACCGCAATGAGAAGCCCGCGCACCGCAACAAAGAGTAGCCCCCGCTTGCTGCAACTAGAGAAAGCCTGCGCATAGCAATGAAGACCCAACGCAGCCAAAAACAAATTAATTAATTAATTAGTTAACTATTTTAAACAAAAGTACTATATCCTTCAGTACAGCTTCTCTGGGAAGAACACAGAGATGGCGTAAGAGAGTGAGAAAGACCAATATTTAGTGCACATCTCTCATGCAGGTGCTCTGCTGGCTCAGATAGATTTATCCCCACTTTACAAAGGAGGAAATAATCTCAGAGAGGTTTAGTAATTTTCCCAAAGCCAAACAGCTATGGAGTGGCAGAACCAAGATCTGAACCAAGTCTGTTACCTTCAAAGCCTAAGTCCTCATCACAACAAAACTCAATTAATATTTACATTTATCGAATTACATTGCAACCTGGGGAGTTCTTGGCACAATCCTGAAGAAGAGTGAGAAAGAAAGAAATAGCATTGTTCCTACAGTCAACCCACATTTTTGGAGCAGCTGCTAGATGCCTGGCCCTTTTTGGGCTTCAGCAGTGATCAAGACAGGAAGAGTCCTGCTTTCATGAACCCACGTAGTGGGGAGGAGAGACGGGTGCAACTTGGGTGAGGGATTTCACCTTGCTGGACCTCTGTTTTGTCATCTGGAAAATGGGATGGGTGTTCCTCATTTTCTGGGATTGTCCAGCCCTCACATTCTCTGATTCCATAAGAAGCATTTGTTTTCCTGTTTCTTTAAAATTCATTCAGGCCGTGAGCTGTGATGAATGTGGTTAGCTGCTCCCCAAATCACTCTATTCCCACCCTTTTCCTGTGATCAGGTCTTTCCCGAAACATGACTCACAGTCAGTCAAGTCACAGAACCTAAGGGGCACCCAGCAGAAAAATTTCAACCCTTGCTTCCCAGGAGCTCTGCGGTCTACCTGCCAGGTAAACTTAACTCACCTGGCACAAGGTGGCCATCCCTGGTTTCACATCAACATGATCTCAGGCACAAACCTCCTTGTTTTTCCATTTTGTCTTTAAGTTACTTGTTGAAACAACTGCACAAATATGACACAGATAGAAAATCAGGCATCTTCTGCCCCCAGTGCCTACTAATAAATGATTTTCTGCCACTTTAATGATAAAGATAGAACATTTCCACATTCTGCTACCCTTATTATTTGTCATTTTTGTTGATATTTCTATTGACTACATCTTTCAATATTTTAACAATGGAACATTTATTTAGGGTGTTCCAGACCCAGCCTTTAGTGGTAAAGGTTTCGTTGTTATATTTCTATTATGTTTCCTTTAAAAATCATTATCCTATTTAAACGGATTAAGTCAATTCTATAGGCATTTATCTTATGATATTGATGAAATTGATACATAGAGGGCAGTAGTACAAGTTGATTGGACTTGAGAACCTCTATTAGCACAGTTAAGTATAAATATTATCTATATGTAAACCAAAGTACAGGCCGAGTGAGATTCTCTGACTTTTTTCCACTGTCTGCCCCTCAAGCCTGTGAGAAATGGAATAGTTCTTGCCCTATCAGTAAACAAAGGATGTCACAGTCTTCAGCACTTGCAGCCCTCCAATGTGAGCTGGCGGGCCCTGAGGCACTCAGGATATGCAAATACAGAATGCAGGCCCCAGAGAGCTGAGGTGCATATCAAAGGAAGGAATTCAGTGAGCCCAGGCAAAGAAAAGCGCCGCATTCCTCACCTTGGGAGAGCTGGTTTTCCTTAGTTAACAATCACCTTTTGATGTTCCCCATTACCTGCGTCAGTTCCCTGCCCTGTCCCCTCCCCCCGGTACTTTAGCTCAGGGAGGAAGGAGCGCAGAGGGTCTCGGCTGAATAAGGGGCCTGCGCGCCTCGGGAGGAGTTTTCAGCCGCTTTCCCCGCAGTCGGGAAGAGGGGCGATGACGCTGCAGCCGGACCCTGCGCCTCCCTTGCCCCGTTTCCCCTCAGGACGCTCAGGCCGACCCCCTCCTCACGCCCACCAGGCCTCGCGAGCCAGGACGAGGGCAGGGGCGAGAGGACGGACCGAAGTTCCCGGGGACCAGACGCTGGAGGCCGCTCTTTCTGCACAGCTGCGGCGGGTGGCAGCGAACCCCTGCCCCTCAGAAGCTGGTCTTGTGCTGCTGCCCGGGCACCGGACCAGGCGGAGGGTCGGCGCCCACTTACCCGGCCCGCCGTCCCCGCGACTGTCATGGCTTCGGCAGCCGGGGCACCTCCAGAGCCGGCAGCCTCAGTGAGGTTGCCCTCCCCTCGGGCTCCGGGGCAGTTCCGTGAAGGCGGAGGGAAGAGACCCCGCCTGAGCCGGGAGTTCCAGCTCTGAGGAAACGCGGGCTCTGTTCAGCGCGCAGTGGGTGGGACCGCTCTGCCCCGAGGCCTTCCGGGAGGGAGCGGGGCGGCGGGGGAGGGCGCCGCCAGGAGCGCAGGGCCCCGTCGGGGGTCCTGGAGGGGCGGCCCGGCCTGGGGGCCATGCCCATTGTGGCCGCAGCCCAGGCCTTTTTCCTGGAATCCTACCCCAAAAAATTAGAAAGATACACAGTCTATAGTAAATACTCACAAATGATTGTTGCTGCTGTGCTCACTATTCTATTAAAGGTGTAAAATCCATAAAACACTTTAAGTTCAAAATTAAATATGAATTTTTACCTTTCTAATTATGTCTCTGATATTCACAGTTGTGGTTAATGAATCAGAGACTGTGGCATCACTAGTTAAAAATGAGCTTGTGAAAAAAATAGAACTCAGGCCCACCGGACCTACTGAATCACAATCTGCACTTTTACAATCTCCCCAGTGTACTCGTGTACCCATGAATAGTTGAAAGGTACATTTCTACCTCGACAGGTCTTTTCTCTATGAGAAATACACACATTTTATCCAGTTTGATATAAATAAAACACTCAAAAATGCATATGCCTGTGTTGAAACCATCATTTTATCATTTCTTTTTCAGACAAGTATAGTCTCTATACTGGTTTTGTGGCTCACATGCCATACTCTTTTCTTGTAGGTAGAAATAAGGTAGAGAAAGTCACTTTGTAAAAAAAAAATTATATATATATATATATATATATATATATATATATATATATATGTATTAGTGGATAATTGAACACACTCTTCTAAATTAAAACCTTCCTTAACTTGCTGTTTTCTTCTTGGGTCATATTATGAACTCTTCCCATGGCCACATGGCATGTGTACGTTTAATTTCAGGGACTGCTGACATTCCAGGATGTGGCCATAGATTTCTGTCAAGAGGAGTGAGAATGCCTGGACCAAGATCAATGGGAATTTTACAGGGATGTGATGTTAGAGAAGTATAGGAACCTGCTCTCCTTGGGTGAGGATACCTTCCTTCCAGAATTCCTTATCCAACCACAGGGTTTGGAGTCCTTCATTTGTAGAATATCTCCTGGAATCTTCTGCTTCCTACAATAGGGTTTCAGATTGCAACGTTTCAGGAAAGATTGGGAGTTTGTGGGTATAATTTTCCTTATTCTTTTAAAATTGCAGCCTCCCTTTTAATATACTTTGTAACTGCTTGGGATGTGTCTATATGAACTGTGTACTATATGCTTCTGTTATAGTCCTTACAATCTTTTATTGCCTTATTTTCTCTAACAATTTTCCATGGATTCTTTGGGCTTAAGGTATATTAACAGGGAGACTGCGAATCTGGGACTTCCCTGGTGATGCAGTGATTAAGAATTCGCCTGCCAATGAACTATGGGACCCGGTTCGATCCCCGGTCCGGGAAGATCTCACGTGCCACGGAACAACTAAGCCATTGGGCCACAACTACTGAGTCTGCACGCCACAACTACTGAAGACGGTGTGTCTTGAGCCCATGCGCCATTTATTTTTTGGAGAATAAAACCACTTCTGAGTGATTAAAATTTAGGCCAGCTAGTCAAAATGCTTTATCACCTGTTCTTCTAAAACACTGGTCAATGGAACAAGTTTTACTAGGGATAACAGTGTAATTGTATTCTGGAGTTCATATGGGCAATATGGTTTATGACCTTGATGCTGGATCACGACATTTCAACGGTATAACTGCTATTAATTGTCTGTTTGTTCAACGATTAAAGTCTCACGTGATCTGAGTTCAGACTGGAGTCATCCTGGTTGGTTTCTGTCTATTGCAGATTTCTTCCAGTATGAAAGGACAAGAGCAATACGGCTTCCTTTACAAAATGTCTTCAAACTAAATGATGATATAATCTACATTCAATTCATTTATACATACCCTACTGTAGAACAGGGTTCGTTACGCTGGCAGAGCCCGGTAATTATGTAAAACTGAAACTTTTTCTGCACTGGTTCAAGTCCTCTTCCTAAGAATATGTTTATCATCAACATTCTTTCACAAATTACCCAATTTAATTCACCATAGCATTCCTCATATTAACTAAATGGAAAATCCTAGGCTATATACAAATCCAGAAAGGGCCAAAAATCGTCAGCCCCCATGGATGATTACAACCCATTGCTGAGGCGTTCAAATTACTTATTAAAGAACCACTATGTCCATCAACATCATCAATTTTTATATTATTGCCCCAATGCTAGCCTTAACCCTGGCTCTCACAACATGAATTCCTCTTCCCATATCTTATCCACTAATTAGTATAAATGTAGGCATATTATTTCTATTAGCCATATCACACCTAGCCATTTATTCCATCCTCAGATCTGGATGAACTTCACATTCAAAATACTCACTCACTGGAGCTCCAGGAACAATAGCACAGACGATCATCTCCTATGAAGTAATGTAGCAGTTATTCTATTCTCAGTCTTACTGGTAAATGGATCATTTACACTTTCAACAGTAATTATTACACAAGAACACCTATGACTAATTTTCTCCTGACCCCTACCCAGAATTTGATTATCTCCGCAGTAGCAGAAATCCAGTGAAGCCCCACTTGATTTAACAGAAGTAGAATCAAAACCTGTACATGTCTTCAATGTAGAAAATGTAGCAGGCCCATTCACCCCGTCCTTCCTAGAGAATATGTCAATTTCCCTATAATAAACGTTTCCACAGCAATCTATTTTTAGGAGCATTCGACAATCCCTAGGTGCCAGAATTATAGATTCTTTCATCTTGTAAATATAGTTTTCTTTAAAAAATAATTTTTATAGTTTTACTACCTTTAAACAAAATGTACTCCATTGCTGTGGAATATTCCTTCATAGGAGCGTGCATGGTTCATTTCTGCATCCGTCTGTGATGGCCTTCAGGTTCCTTCAGGTTTGGCTCCTGTGGCTGCAAGTCCATGTCCGTGTGTCCTGGTGCAGGGCTGGTGGGTTTGTGTTCAACTGGGAGGAGCACTGTGGGTCTCTGTGCACGGACTTCGCTATCTGAGGCCCGATTGCTTCAGAAGTGGTTGCATCCCCCCGTTGCGTACCAGGCTTTCCATTGCTCCACATCCTGCTGATGTTTGATACTATGTCTTTCATGTCTGCCATTCTGGTAGGTGTATGCACAGTATTTTGCTTATGGCTTTAATCCCTCTGTTGTTAGTGAAGTTGTGCATCTTGTGGTATTCATGGACTATTTCCTGTTGTTTTTTGAAAAGTTTTAAAAATTGTGGTCTGGTACACATAACATAAAATGTACTATCTTAAGCATTTTTAAGTGCACATTTCAGGGTCAGGAAGTAATTCACACTGTTGTGCAAACCTGACCACCATCATCCTGCAGAACTTTTTCATCTTGCAAAATTGAAACAGTCCCCATTAAACACTCACTCCCCATTGTCCCTTCCTCAGCCTCTGGCCCTCAACATCCTACTTTATGTCTCTATATTTCCGACTGCTCTAGGGGCCTTGTATGAGTGGATCAAGCACTGTTTGTTTTTTTGTGTCTAGCTTACATCACTGAGCATAATGCCTTCAAGGTTCATCCCTGCTGCATCCTGTGTCAGAATTGACTTGCTTTTTAGGCTGAATAGCCTTTCCTTGTATTGATGGACCGTGTTTTTCTTCTCCATTCATCCATTAGTGGACACATGTAATATCTACATTCATTTCTACTGTCATAATATTTGTGGAATAAAATCAGAAAGTCCTATGAATCAAAAGTCATTTGCCATTAACTTTTTTCTTAAACTTTTTGTTGTGGAAAACATCAAGGCTAAGAAAAGGGAAAAATACATGTCAGCTTCACTTGTGTTCAGGAATTAATGCTTTACGGATTCACTTTATTCCCTGTGTGTGTGCTATGCGTGTGCATGTGCCTGTTTGCATACATATGCTGTGCATGTGCATAGGTATGTGAACTTGCACACATTAGTGTGTGCATGGGCATATGGGTGCATGTGTGTTCACATGCTAGTGTGTGAATATATTTGTGCTGTGCACGTGCATATGTTTGTGTGTGTGCTGTGCCTGCCTGTGCGCACAGCTGTGTGTTTGCTGGAACCACTTGCAAGTTGGCTGCAGACTGAATTGTGCCCCAGATATATCCGCACGCAGCTGCTCTAACAATCCTGCGTAGCCACGTAAAGGTCACAGATCTCAGGGATTTCAATGGACGGAGCAGGATATCCTGACACAGAGTTTGTCTTCCAATGACTGTCACTGTCTCAGTAACATCCTTCACACCTTCTTTAAGCCCCATTCAGGGTCCAGTTTAGACTCCCATTACATTCAGTCACCTGTCCCAGGTCCCCTAAAGCAACAATGTCACCGTTGGAGAGCCTGGCCAAGGCCGGGGGTGCCCCTCCTGTTGGCCTGGCCTCCAGGCCCTGCCCTTGGCTCCTGTTTTCTCATATCTCAGCCAGGCCCCGACTTGGATCGGGCCGACACCTCTTTCCTCACAGGGTCCCATCGCCCAGTCAAGGGGGTTCATTCTCCCCAAACACAGCATCAGGAGTCGGGGGCTGACAGTCCCCACTGGGTCTCCTTCATGTGAGACCCTGTGCTGTTGAAAGAGCAGGCACCCAGCCCTCGGGGGTGGGGGACTGGGGGGCGACATGCGGCCCACGATGGGCAGGCGGGTGTCCGGGTGGGGCGAGCCAGTATGCAAGGAGTTCCGCGGTGGGTTCTCCTCTCCAACGGCTTCTGTGCCCCTAACTCTCCCCGTGCCTCCCCTCGAAGACAGTGCGGTGCCCGGGTTGGGAACTATGGGAGCCGTCAGCCACCGCCCCCTCTACACACACACACACACGCACATGCACACGCACACGCACACGCTGCAGGGAAGCAGGACCTGAGTGCAGGGGTCTCAGCGGCCCTGAGCGCCCCACCCGGAATCGGCCAGCCGAATGGACAGACCGGATCTCCCTGCCTGGACCATGCAGGACTCTCCTGACCTGGCTTGCAGTGTGGCCGCCTCCTTCTGGAAGCCTGGGAGGCTGGAATCAGGCCACTTCTTGTCTGTCCTGGCAGCAGACTGGGCTGCACTCTAAGAAGTTCGTGGCTCGCCCGTGGATGCTGACCATCAGGTGGCCAGAGACATTGGGAACATTTCTGTTTTGCCTGTTGAAATGTTTAATGACAAAGATTTTGTTCAGTTTCCTGATGTGGGTGTCCAAAGATGAGAGACCCATGTGTGTGATCTGTACCCCCTATGAGATCAGCCCTAAGCTAGTTTAAACATGATCAAGTTGTGTCTACATGGTAGATTTAGACCTCTGCATGTCCTGTCTACTGATTATGTTTAGAGCTGACCATGTGTTGTCTAGAATAAGAAGATTTAGACCTGACCATGTTCTGTGTACGCTAGGACTACGGGGACCTGGGTAGAGACCCGGCCTGGCCTCACTACTGGGAAGCTCCGTGCCTGCATCTGAATGTCAGTGCTTAGATGTCTGGGGTCTGGAGCTGAGGTGGGCTTGTGTACGTAACAGCCTCTCTTCTGAGTGTGGTGACCTGGTCCTCCCAAGGGTCAGTGCTATGGTCGGGGCCTTAGTCTTAATCCCTGCAAGGTTCACCTTCCCTGGGGCTCATGGAGAATCCTCAGGAGGACTACCTGGCAATAATTCCAATTTACCAGCACGTGCACGGTGCATAGGGAAGCAGGTTTAGCTGCTGAATTGATTGCAGGGCACGCAGATCGGGCAAAAGGCCGATGGGTGACAGCTGAGGCTGCTGCTGAGCTCTCCCTCCAGTCTACCGTCCCTACTCAGCAGAGTCCAGAGCTGCCCCTCGGCTTTCAGCCCTGCTGTCCTGTGAGTGTTCTCAACATGTAAGTGAGACGAGAAAGGACTGAGCATGCCAGCACCAGGGTCGTGTGTTCAACTCTAGTATGAAAGCTGTAAAAACAGTTAAAATCACACAGAACCAAAGTGAGAAGAGGAGGACTCCTCTGGGACAAGTGTGGGGAAAGGAGACCCACCTGACACTTTTTCCCATCCCAGGAGGTCCCAGGGACCCAGCTTGTTTCCACATTGGGGGAGCCCCCTGCAGAGCCATGGTGTCCTGACCAAGGGGACGTGTGACCCCAGGTGCAGGGTCTGGGGAGGTGAGGTCACCCTGGGACTGTGGACATGTGACCCAGGTGGAGGGGTCTGGGGAGGTGGGTCACCCTGGTGAGTGTGGATGTGTGGCCCCAGGTATAGGGTGCTGGGACTGTGTGGGTCTCACCATACCTGCATGGGTCAGGAGCACATGGATGGGGAGACCGCATATGCGCTCTTTGCCTGCAGTGTGTCCTGTCCCCTTTGAGATTTCCAACCTCTGCATTAAGGGTGTTGTCCTGATTAACCTGTGGTTCCTTTTCTTCTCTTCATCTTGTCACAATCATATGAGGTCAGGCATGTTTGAGTGGGTTGCTGCTCTGTGTTCCGGTGAGTGACAACACTTGGTGGTATCGTATTAATACTATAGCATATCATATGTCTAATCTATGGGGGTCACCACTGCCTGGGTCCCCCTGGACAGAGGTCAGGTGAGCACAGACTAGCCCCCCCTAAGAATGGTCTCCCACGTGCTCTGTGAGGGTACCGTGATGGCCCCTAAGGTAGGGGACTGTGTCTGGGCCTCCGACATTTGTGATGAAGGGGAGTCGAAATGGAATCTCAATTAACAAGACATTATCTTAAGAATTTATTTTAAGTGAAATAAAACACACGTCATATACCCTTTACCATCATCACCATTTTAAGTGCACGTTTCTGAGGCATCAGATAGATTCACTTTCTCGTGGAGCCATCACCACCATCACTAGAACTTTTCGTCCTTCAAAACCACAATTCCACAACCATGAAAGTCTCATTCCCCATTCCCTCCCACTGTCCCTGGCACCGATATCCACTTCAATCCCTGAGTTGTCGACTCCAGGGCACCCACTGGAGTGGAATCCTGCCGTGTTTGCTGACGGGTCATTTTGGAAGAGCTGACTTTCAATCTGAAGCTCTGCCTGTTCGCATCTGAAGAATCTGCATTTAAGGAGAGGGTGTATGAGGAAGGGGGTGTATGCGGGACAAAGGTGTCCGGGGTGCAGGTGAGCCAGGACCTGACCAGCTGCCTTTTGGGTCCTCTGGTCCCATCTCTTGGTCTGTGCCTCATCTGCATCATCACTGTCCCCGCTGCCACCGCTGGGGTGTTGTTGTCTGAGTGAGAGTCCCCTGGTGCCCCTGCTCTCCTCCCCTCCTCCTGCTGGTTGCGGAGGGAACTGCTTGCTGTGTGGTCTCTACTCCTGAGGCATGAAGGACCCTGTAGCATGGACCTGCAGAGTGTGGGGTGTGGTCCCAAGAGCATGGGGCCCACATAGGACACGACATTGGGGCGTGACAAGTGCTAGGGCTGCCTCATCACTGACAGGGAATGTTGCCCAGATCCTGCTCCAGAGGGCGTGGTGGGTGGCCTGGGACCCTAGAGGCCCCATTCCTATACTGGAGCTTGGAGAGTGCATCCCCATGGGCTGCAGATTCACCCCATATCTCAGCCATATCCCTCTGTCCTGTCTTTGAACTCAGGAAAACGAGCTCTCTTGTCCACAACATAGGCCTGGTCCTGTTGATATAACGATTCTTTAAGTTAGGCGTCCTGGGATAGCAGCTCCTTTTAGGCCTGAGAAGGAACAACTCCGGAGTGTACAACGATTTCAGATGAAACTAATATTCAATGACTATCCCTAACTACTCGGTTGTTGACTTCTATTAGTCATTATTCTCCTGGTTTTAGCTCTGATGTGGGGATTACAGAGGAGTCAACATTTAAATCTTCGTAATCTGTGTATTTGTAGCTTCAGTATCGTTACTGACCCATAGTTTTTTATGGTTTGGGAAGAGTTATTGATTTCATGTATCATGTAAAGGATTCACAATGATGATAGGGCAATTAAGATTACAATAATAGCTAGTAAATTGTTCACATTTTCTCTACCTGTGCATCTATTGTATGCAGATGAGTTTAGATGTCAATATTAGTGAAATGATATAGAGGACTAGAGAACTTATTTTAAAAATCACTATTAATGTGTGATGAAGAAAATGTAAAAGTTTTTCCATAATCGGTGATGTTGTATCTTGAGAGCCTAGATGAAATTGATATGCCTTAGTGATATACAGGATTTTAGCCTATCATTTAACTTTGACAAAGCTACATCACTTTTTACTTTTATCTCATTTATTGAGGAAGACATAATTGTTATGGTGTTGGCTTGAAACTGGTTGAAAAGGACTTGAGTCCTTCCTTATTTTACATTGACATAGGTAGGATCTTGAAACGTAGGATATGGTGGAGGACATCCGTGTAACCATTCTAGGTTAGGAGTAGCAATTTCCACTGCTAAGACTTCTTGTTTAGACACAAATGCTTTTCAAAGTATGAAGATTATTAGCATTACTGCTGCTACTGAGATGAATGAGCCTAAAGACAAAATATTTCATGTTGTGTGTGCCTCAGGGTACTCAGACTAACGTAGTGACATCCCTGAGAGGCCACGAAAGTGCTGCAGGAAGTCATATTTACTACTACAAATATACTTGTGAAGTGAATTTTTGCTCATGCTGAATTAACTGTATAACCTGAGAATAGTGGGAATCAGTGTAGAAAGCCTCCTATAATAGTGAAGACTGCTCCCATGGACATTAGGTCATGGAAGTGTGCTACTACATAGTATATATCCTGGAGGACAATGTCTGGGGATGAGTTGGCTAAGATGATTCCTGTCAAACCACCTACTGTAAAAAGAAAAACTAAAGCCTAAAACTCATAATATAGTGGGAGGTCATATAGTATTACCTCCGTGAACAGTTGCTAACCAGGGACTTCCCTGGTGACGCAGTGGTTAAGAATTCGTCTGCCAATGCAGGGGACACGGGTTCGAGCCCTTGTCTGGGAAGATTCCACATGCCGCGGAGCAAAAAGCCCGTGTGCCACAACTACTGAGCCTGCCCTCTAGAGCCCGCAAGCCACCACTACTGAAGCCCACGCGCCTAGAGGCCGTGCTCTGCAACAAGAGAAGCCACTGCAATGAAAGGGCCGCACACCGCAACGAAGAGTAGCTGCCGCTCACCGCAAACAGAGAAAGCCCATGCGCAGCAACCAAGACCCAACTCAGCCAAAAAAAAAAAAAAAAGAAAAGAAAAAGAAAAATTAAATAAAGAGTTGCTAATCAGCTAGATACTTTTACTCCTGTAGGGATAGAAGTAATTACGGTAGCTGATGCAAAGTGTGCTCCTGAGTCCACAGCTATCCCTATGGTAAACATATGATGGGCCCACAAGAGAACTCCTAAAAAACCAGTGGACATGACTCATACTATTCCCAGATAGCTGAAAGGCAATTTTTGTCCTAAATAGTATGTAATGATATGTGAGTTTATAACAAACCCTGTTAGGCCATGAATACAGACTTCAGGGTGAGCAAAGTATCAAAAGAGGTGTTGGTATAGGATTCGGTCTCCTCCTGCCGGGTCAAAGAAAGTAGTGTTTAGATTTCTATCTCTTAACAGCATGGCAATTCTGGCTGCTTGGACTGAGATTGGTAATTATAGTAATATGGCTATAGTTGTGGAAGATTAAACAAATAATGGTGTTTGGTATTGGGATATGACTGCTGGTTTTGTATTAAAGACTATAGTAATAAAAGTAATAATACCAAGAATTGAGGAGACACCTGCTAAATGTAAGGAGAAAACAGTTAGGTCGACAGAGGCTCCTGCATGGGCCAGATTGCAGGCTAGAGCTGAATACACGGTCCCACTGGTACCAGAACCAGCTTCTACTATTGGTGATATGAGTAGGAGTAAGAATGATGGGGGAAGTAGGCAAAAGTTTATATGATTTATTGGGGGAAATGCTACTTCAGGTGTCCGAGTTATTAGTGGCCCAAGTCAGTTTTCAAAAGCCTGCAATCATAACGGGTACAGCTATAAAGAAAATTATTACAAGTGCAGGGACTGTTATGACAACCTTACAGATTTGGGCATCTCCAAGTAGCGGTCCAGGTCAGCATAGCTCAGCCTGGATTAATATAATTAAGGTGCTGCCTGCTACTCCAGCTCAAGCACCAAATAGTAAATATAAAATGCCGATATCTTTGTGATTTGTTGAAAATATACAGCAGTGTATGAACAGAGGTAAAATGACTGAGTTAGCATTAGACTGTAAATCTGAAGACAGAGATTGAGCCCTCTTTCTGGCAAACCCTGTGGTGAATCAACAAATTGAATTGTAACTTCAGAGAAGCAGCTTCAATTCTGCCAGTGATTATCCTGCCTTTTTTTTTTCTTTTTTTCTTTCTCAAATGAAGGAGAAGTAGACTGAAGCCAGTTGACTAGAGGATTTGCCTGTTAACTAAAGTTTCCTGGGGTTAAAACTCATCAATCTCGTAAAGATTTGGCTTCAATACAGTGTTTGCTTTACATTCAATTGATGTAGAATAAAGTCTTGCAATCCTTATTTTTAGGAATTAAGTCAATTTCACTTGTTTAGGGTTTTGAAAGCTCTTGGTCTGAACTAACCTAAATTCCTAGTCCAGCACCGATAGAATGGGTGTTGTGTGTAGTAACCGTGAGGGTATTATGATTGGTAACGATAGGAAGGTTATTTCTTTGTATGTTGAAATCGTTTTGTGTTTGTGTTGTTTAATGAAGGGAATATAGTTAGTGATGTGGAGTATGTTAGCTGCAAGTAGAAATATATGCTGAGGACTGCTATGGTGGCTATTAGTGTTGGTAGAATGATGTTGTCGTTTTTGTTATCTCTTGGATAATTATTCATTTGCGTAGAAAGCCTGATAGTGATGGGCGATGTCCTAATGATACTATAATGGTGAGGAAAATGATTGTGATGGGAGGTGTTTTATCTCATGTGTGTGATAATGATACTCTTGTAGTACATGATCTGGGCATAAATAAGAAGAAGATAGTGTTGTTATGATATAAATTAGTATGTTTAGGATTGTTATAATCTGAATATACATTATAATAGCTGTTATTCATCCTATATGGGCAATTGATGAGGAGGGTGTAATATTTTCCAGGTGAGTATGGCGAAGTCTGCCTCAGCCTCCAGCTATGATTTATAATATCACTATGATTAATAGTATATTTAGGTTGATGGATGGTGACATGTGGTATAAAACTGATAGGGGTGCAATTTTGTCATGTTGATAGCATCAGGTCTGCTGTTCATGGGATGCCTCGTGTGACTTCAGGCACTCAGAAGTGAAATGGGGAAAGTCCTACTTTTGTGACAAGGGCGATTGTCATGAGGGTGGATGCTCCTGGATTAAAGATTCTTGTTATTCACTGTGCTCTTTGACCAGAGTATATTAGATTAATGATAATAGCCATTATAAGTAGTATTGATGTGGTGGACTGTTTTAGGAAATATTTGTTGGATGCTTCTGTAGCTTATGGGTTCATGTTTTTTATTAGAATGGGGATACCATTAACCAGTGTGAGCTTGTTATACAATTATATTTCCTGAGAAAATGGTCAGTAGAATGATGGTAAAAACAATGAGAGTTTATTAGCACAGGAAGGATATACAAAAATATTTTGGGGGTATGGGCCTGTAGCTTACTTAGAGAACTTTACTATATAGCATGTGGTGTAATGTGGTAGGTAGCATGGAGAATGTAAAATTATTAGGAAGAATTCAATTCCAGGAATAAGAGCATTGAAACCTCTATGATTTACTCTATCAAAGTAACTCTTTTGTCAGACATATTTCTTAAATTTGTGGTGGGTTGCCTGGTATGATGACAAGTAGTGAAAACTCTCATATACATAGGGTTAATGTTAGTCGTAAAAAAACTTTTCATAAGAGATGTATGCGTTGATCATATCAAAATTGTAGGTAGGAGGCTCAAATTCATAGAAAGGAGATTGTTAGATGTGTTTTAATGATGACTTGGGCTGTATATAATTCTGGCACCTAGGGATTGTCGAATGCTCTTAAAAATAGATTGCTGTGGAAATGTTTATTATAGGGAAATTGACATATTCTCTAGGAGGGACGGGGTGAATGGGCCTGCTACATTTTCTACATTGAAGACATATACAGGTTTTGATGCTACTTCCGTTAAATCAAGTGGGGCTTCATTGGATTTCTGCTACTGCGGAGATAATCAAATTCTGGGTAGGGGTCAGGAGAAAATTAGTCATAGGTGTTCTTGTGTAATAATTACTGTTGAAAGTGTAAATGATCCATTTATCAGTAAGACTGAGAATAGAATAACTGCTACATTACTTCATATGAGATGATCGTCTGTGCTATTGTTCCTGGAGCTCCAGTGAGTGAGTATTTTGAATGTGAAGTTCATCCAGATCTGAGGATGGAGTAAATGGCTAGGTGTGATATGGCTAATAGAAATAATATGCCTACATTTATATTAATTAGTGGATAAGATATGGGAAGAGGAATTCATGTTGTGAGAGCCATGGTTAAGGCTAGCATTGGGGTTAAGGCTAGCAAGAGAAGCCACCGCAATGAGAAGCCCGCGCACCGCAACAAACAGTAGCCCCCGCTTGCTGCAACTAGAGAAAGCCTGCGCATAGCAATGAAGACCCAACGCAGCCAAAAACAAATTAATTAATTAATTAGTTAACTATTTTAAACAAAAGTACTATATCCTTCAGTACAGCTTCTCTGGGAAGAACACAGAGATGGCGTAAGAGAGTGAGAAAGACCAATATTTAGTGCACATCTCTCATGCAGGTGCTCTGCTGGCTCAGATAGATTTATCCCCACTTTACAAAGGAGGAAATAATCTCAGAGAGGTTTAGTAATTTTCCCAAAGCCAAACAGCTATGGAGTGGCAGAACCAAGATCTGAACCAAGTCTGTTACCTTCAAAGCCTAAGTCCTCATCACAACAAAACTCAATTAATATTTACATTTATCGAATTACATTGCAACCTGGGGAGTTCTTGGCACAATCCTGAAGAAGAGTGAGAAAGAAAGAAATAGCATTGTTCCTACAGTCAACCCACATTTTTGGAGCAGCTGCTAGATGCCTGGCCCTTTTTGGGCTTCAGCAGTGATCAAGACAGGAAGAGTCCTGCTTTCATGAACCACGTAGTGGGGAGGAGAGACGGGTGCAACTTGGGTGAGGGATTTCACCTTGCTGGACCTCTGTTTTGTCATCTGGAAAATGGGATGGGTGTTCCTCATTTTCTGGGATTGTCCAGCCCTCACATTCTCTGATTCCATAAGAAGCATTTGTTTTCCTGTTTCTTTAAAATTCATTCAGGCCGTGAGCTGTGATGAATGTGGTTAGCTGCTCCCCAAATCACTCTATTCCCACCCTTTTCCTGTGATCAGGTCTTTCCCGAAACATGACTCACAGTCAGTCAAGTCACAGAACCTAAGGGGCACCCAGCAGAAAAATTTCAACCCTTGCTTCCCAGGAGCTCTGCGGTCTACCTGCCAGGTAAACTTAACTCACCTGGCACAAGGTGGCCATCCCTGGTTTCACATCAACATGATCTCAGGCACAAACCTCCTTGTTTTTCCATTTTGTCTTTAAGTTACTTGTTGAAACAACTGCACAAATATGACACAGATAGAAAATCAGGCATCTTCTGCCCCCAGTGCCTACTAATAAATGATTTTCTGCCACTTTAATGATAAAGATAGAACATTTCCACATTCTGCTACCCTTATTATTTGTCATTTTTGTTGATATTTCTATTGACTACATCTTTCAATATTTTAACAATGGAACATTTATTTAGGGTGTTCCAGACCCAGCCTTTAGTGGTAAAGGTTTCGTTGTTATATTTCTATTATGTTTCCTTTAAAAATCATTATCCTATTTAAACGGATTAAGTCAATTCTATAGGCATTTATCTTATGATATTGATGAAATTGATACATAGAGGGCAGTAGTACAAGTTGATTGGACTTGAGAACCTCTATTAGCACAGTTAAGTATAAATATTATCTATATGTAAACCAAAGTACAGGCCGAGTGAGATTCTCTGACTTTTTTCCACTGTCTGCCCCTCAAGCCTGTGAGAAATGGAATAGTTCTTGCCCTATCAGTAAACAAAGGATGTCACAGTCTTCAGCACTTGCAGCCCTCCAATGTGAGCCGGCGGGCCCTGAGGCACTCAGGATATGCAAATACAGAATGCAGGCCCCAGAGAGCTGAGGTGCATATCAAAGGAAGGAATTCAGTGAGCCCAGGCAAAGAAAAGCGCCGCATTCCTCACCTTGGGAGAGCTGGTTTTCCTTAGTTAACAATCACCTTTAGATGTTCCCCATTACCTGCGTCAGTTCCCTGCCCTGTCCCCTCCCCCCGGTACTTTAGCTCAGGGAGGAAGGAGCGCAGAGGGTCTCGGCTGAATAAGGGGCCTGCGCGCCTCGGGAGGAGTTTTCAGCCGCTTTCCCCGCAGTCGGGAAGAGGGGCGATGACGCTGCAGCCGGACCCTGCGCCTCCCTTGCCCCGTTTCCCCTCAGGACGCTCAGGCCGACCCCCTCCTCACGCCCACCAGGCCTCGCGAGCCAGGACGAGGGCAGGGGCGAGAGGACGGACCGAAGTTCCCGGGGACCAGACGCTGGAGGCCGCTCTTTCTGCACAGCTGCGGCGGGTGGCAGCGAACCCCTGCCCCTCAGAAGCTGGTCTTGTGCTGCTGCCCGGGCACCGGACCAGGCGGAGGGTCGGCGCCCACTTACCCGGCCCGCCGTCCCCGCGACTGTCATGGCTTCGGCAGCCGGGGCACCTCCAGAGCCGGCAGCCTCAGTGAGGTTGCCCTCCCCTCGGGCTCCGGGGCAGTTCCGTGAAGGCGGAGGGAAGAGACCCCGCCTGAGCCGGGAGTTCCAGCTCTGAGGAAACGCGGGCTCTGTTCAGCGCGCAGTGGGTGGGACCGCTCTGCCCCGAGGCCTTCCGGGAGGGAGCGGGGCGGCGGGGGAGGGCGCCGCCAGGAGCGCAGGGCCCCGTCGGGGGTCCTGGAGGGGCGGCCCGGCCTGGGGGCCATGCCCATTGTGGCCGCAGCCCAGGCCTTTTTCCTGGAATCCTACCCAAAAAAATTAGAAAGATACACAGTCTATAGTAAATACTCACAAATGATTGTTGCTGCTGTGCTCACTATTCTATTAAAGGTGTAAAATCCATAAAACACTTTAAGTTCAAAATTAAATATGAATTTTTACCTTTCTAATTATGTCTCTGATATTCACAGTTGTGGTTAATGAATCAGAGACTGTGGCATCACTAGTTAAAAATGAGCTTGTGAAAAAAATAGAACTCAGGCCCACCGGACCTACTGAATCACAATCTGCACTTTTACAATCTCCCCAGTGTACTCGTGTACCCATGAATAGTTGAAAGGTACATTTCTACCTCGACAGGTCTTTTCTCTATGAGAAATACACACATTTTATCCAGTTTGATATAAATAAAACACTCAAAAATGCATATGCCTGTGTTGAAACCATCATTTTATCATTTCTTTTTCAGACAAGTATAGTCTCTATACTGGTTTTGTGGCTCACATGCCATACTCTTTTCTTGTAGGTAGAAATAAGGTAGAGAAAGTCACTTTGTAAAAAAAAAATTATATATATATATATATATATATATATATATATATATATATATATATATGTATTAGTGGATAATTGAACACACTCTTCTAAATTAAAACCTTCCTTAACTTGCTGTTTTCTTCTTGGGTCATATTATGAACTCTTCCCGTGGCCACATGGCATGTGTACGTTTAATTTCAGGGACTGCTGACATTCCAGGATGTGGCCATAGATTTCTGTCAAGAGGAGTGAGAATGCCTGGACCAAGATCAATGGGAATTGTACAGGGATGTGATGTTAGAGAAGTATAGGAACCTGCTCTCCTTGGGTGAGGATACCTTCCTTCCAGAATTCCTTATCCAACCACAGGGTTTGGAGTCCTTCATTTGTAGAATATCTCCTGGAATCTTCTGCTTCCTACAATAGGGTTTCAGATTGCAACGTTTCAGGAAAGATTGGGAGTTTGTGGGTATAATTTTCCTTATTCTTTTAAAATTGCAGCCTCCCTTTTAATATACTTTGTAACTGCTTGGGATGTGTCTATATGAACTGTGTACTATATGCTTCTGTTATAGTCCTTACAATCTTTTATTGCCTTATTTTCTCTAACAATTTTCCATGGATTCTTTGGGCTTAAGGTATATTAACAGGGAGACTGCGAATCTGGGACTTCCCTGGTGATGCAGTGATTAAGAATTCGCCTGCCAATGAACTATGGGACCCGGTTCGATCCCCGGTCCGGGAAGATCTCACGTGCCACGGAACAACTAAGCCATTGGGCCACAACTACTGAGTCTGCACGCCACAACTACTGAAGACGGTGTGTCTTGAGCCCATGCGCCATTTATTTTTTGGAGAATAAAACCACTTCTGAGTGATTAAAATTTAGGCCAGCTAGTCAAAATGCTTTATCACCTGTTCTTCTAAAACACTGGTCAATGGAACAAGTTTTACTAGGGATAACAGTGTAATTGTATTCTGGAGTTCATATGGGCAATATGGTTTATGACCTTGATGCTGGATCACGACATTTCAACGGTATAACTGCTATTAATTGTCTGTTTGTTCAACGATTAAAGTCTCACGTGATCTGAGTTCAGACTGGAGTCATCCTGGTTGGTTTCTGTCTATTGCAGATTTCTTCCAGTATGAAAGGACAAGAGCAATACGGCTTCCTTTACAAAATGTCTTCAAACTAAATGATGATATAATCTACATTCAATTCATTTATACATACCCTACTGTAGAACAGGGTTCGTTACGCTGGCAGAGCCCGGTAATTATGTAAAACTGAAACTTTTTCTGCACTGGTTCAAGTCCTCTTCCTAAGAATATGTTTATCATCAACATTCTTTCAAAATTACCCAATTTAATTCACCATAGCATTCCTCATATTAACTAAATGGAAAATCCTAGGCTATATACAAATCCAGAAAGGGCCAAAAATCGTCAGCCCCCATGGATGATTACAACCCATTGCTGAGGCGTTCAAATTACTTATTAAAGAACCACTATGTCCATCAACATCATCAATTTTTATATTATTGCCCCAATGCTAGCCTTAACCCTGGCTCTCACAACATGAATTCCTCTTCCCATATCTTATCCACTAATTAGTATAAATGTAGGCATATTATTTCTATTAGCCATATCACACCTAGCCATTTATTCCATCCTCAGATCTGGATGAACTTCACATTCAAAATACTCACTCACTGGAGCTCCAGGAACAATAGCACAGACGATCATCTCCTATGAAGTAATGTAGCAGTTATTCTATTCTCAGTCTTACTGGTAAATGGATCATTTACACTTTCAACAGTAATTATTACACAAGAACACCTATGACTAATTTTCTCCTGACCCCTACCCAGAATTTGATTATCTCCGCAGTAGCAGAAATCCAGTGAAGCCCCACTTGATTTAACAGAAGTAGAATCAAAACCTGTACATGTCTTCAATGTAGAAAATGTAGCAGGCCCATTCACCCCGTCCTTCCTAGAGAATATGTCAATTTCCCTATAATAAACGTTTCCACAGCAATCTATTTTTAGGAGCATTCGACAATCCCTAGGTGCCAGAATTATAGATTCTTTCATCTTGTAAATATAGTTTTCTTTAAAAAATAATTTTTATAGTTTTACTACCTTTAAACAAAATGTACTCCATTGCTGTGGAATATTCCTTCATAGGAGCGTGCATGGTTCATTTCTGCATCCGTCTGTGATGGCCTTCAGGTTCCTTCAGGTTTGGCTCCTGTGGCTGCAAGTCCATGTCCGTGTGTCCTGGTGCAGGGCTGGTGGGTTTGTGTTCAACTGGGAGGAGCACTGTGGGTCTCTGTGCACGGACTTCGCTATCTGAGGCCCGATTGCTTCAGAAGTGGTTGCATCCCCCCGTTGCGTACCAGGCTTTCCATTGCTCCACATCCTGCTGATGTTTGATACTATGTCTTTCATGTCTGCCATTCTGGTAGGTGTATGCACAGTATTTTGCTTATGGCTTTAATCCCTCTGTTGTTAGTGAAGTTGTGCATCTTGTGGTATTCATGGACTATTTCCTGTTGTTTTTTGAAAAGTTTTAAAAATTGTGGTCTGGTACACATAACATAAAATGTACTATCTTAAGCATTTTTAAGTGCACATTTCAGGGTCAGGAAGTAATTCACACTGTTGTGCAAACCTGACCACCATCATCCTGCAGAACTTTTTCCTCTTGCAAAATTGAAACAGTCCCCATTAAACACTCACTCCCCATTGTCCCTCCCTCAGCCTCTGGCCCTCAACATCCTACTTTATGTCTCTATATTTCCGACTGCTCTAGGGGCCTTGTATGAGTGGATCAAGCACTGTTTGTTTTTTTGTGTCTAGCTTACATCACTGAGCATAATGCCCTCAAGGTTCATCCCTGCTGCATCCTGTGTCAGAATTGACTTGCTTTTTAGGCTGAATAGCCTTTCCTTGTATTGATGGACCGTGTTTTTCTTCTCCATTCATCCATTAGTGGACACATGTAATATCTACATTCATTTCTACTGTCATAATATTTGTGGAATAAAATCAGAAAGTCCTATGAATCAAAAGTCATTTGCCATTAACTTTTTTCTTAAACTTTTTGTTGTGGAAAACATCAAGGCTAAGAAAAGGGAAAAATACATGTCAGCTTCACTTGTGTTCAGGAATTAATGCTTTACGGATTCACTTTATTCCCTGTGTGTGTGCTATGCGTGTGCATGTGCCTGTTTGCATACATATGCTGTGCATGTGCATAGGTATGTGAACTTGCACACATTAGTGTGTGCATGGGCATATGGGTGCATGTGTGTTCACATGCTAGTGTGTGAATATATTTGTGCTGTGCACGTGCATATGTTTGTGTGTGTGCTGTGCCTGCCTGTGCGCACACCTGTGTGTTTGCTGGAACCACTTGCAAGTTGGCTGCAGACTGAATTGTGCCCCAGATATATCCGCACGCAGCTGCTCTAACAATCCTGCGTAGCCACGTAAAGGTCACAGATCTCAGGGATTTCAATGGACGGAGCAGGATATCCTGACACAGAGTTTGTCTTCCAATGACTGTCACTGTCTCAGTAACATCCTTCACACCTTCTTTAAGCCCCATTCAGGGTCCAGTTTAGACTCCCATTACATTCAGTCACCTGTCCCAGGTCCCCTAAAGCAACAATGTCACCGTTGGAGAGCCTGGCCAAGGCCGGGGGTGCCCCTCCTGTTGGCCTGGCCTCCAGGCCCTGCCCTTGGCTCCTGTTTTCTCATATCTCAGCCAGGCCCCGACTTGGATCGGGCCGACACCTCTTTCCTCACAGGGTCCCATCGCCCAGTCAAGGGGGTTCATTCTCCCCAAACACAGCATCAGGAGTCGGGGGCTGACAGTCCCCACTGGGTCTCCTTCATGTGAGACCCTGTGCTGTTGAAAGAGCAGGCACCCAGCCCTCGGGGGTGGGGGACTGGGGGGCGACATGCGGCCCACGATGGGCAGGCGGGTGTCCGGGTGGGGCGAGCCAGTATGCAAGGAGTTCCGCGGTGGGTTCTCCTCTCCAACGGCTTCTGTGCCCCTAACTCTCCCCGTGCCTCCCCTCGAAGACAGTGCGGTGCCCGGGTTGGGAACTATGGGAGCCGTCAGCCACCGCCCCCTCTACACACACACACACACGCACATGCACACGCACACGCACACGCTGCAGGGAAGCAGGACCTGAGTGCAGGGGTCTCAGCGGCCCTGAGCGCCCCACCCGGAATCGGCCAGCCGAATGGACAGACCGGATCTCCCTGCCTGGACCATGCAGGACTCTCCTGACCTGGCTTGCAGTGTGGCCGCCTCCTTCTGGAAGCCTGGGAGGCTGGAATCAGGCCACTTCTTGTCTGTCCTGGCAGCAGACTGGGCTGCACTCTAAGAAGTTCGTGGCTCGCCCGTGGATGCTGACCATCAGGTGGCCAGAGACATTGGGAACATTTCTGTTTTGCCTGTTGAAATGTTTAATGACAAAGATTTTGTTCAGTTTCCTGATGTGGGTGTCCAAAGATGAGAGACCCATGTGTGTGATCTGTACCCCCTATGAGATCAGCCCTAAGCTAGTTTAAACATGATCAAGTTGTGTCTACATGGTAGATTTAGACCTCTGCATGTCCTGTCTACTGATTATGTTTAGAGCTGACCATGTGTTGTCTAGAATAAGAAGATTTAGACCTGACCATGTTCTGTGTACGCTAGGACTACGGGGACCTGGGTAGAGACCCGGCCTGGCCTCACTACTGGGAAGCTCCGTGCCTGCATCTGAATGTCAGTGCTTAGATGTCTGGGGTCTGGAGCTGAGGTGGGCTTGTGTACGTAACAGCCTCTCTTCTGAGTGTGGTGACCTGGTCCTCCCAAGGGTCAGTGCTATGGTCGGGGCCTTAGTCTTAATCCCTGCAAGGTTCACCTTCCCTGGGGCTCATGGAGAATCCTCAGGAGGACTACCTGGCAATAATTCCAATTTACCAGCACGTGCACGGTGCATAGGGAAGCAGGTTTAGCTGCTGAATTGATTGCAGGGCACGCAGATCGGGCAAAAGGCCGATGGGTGACAGCTGAGGCTGCTGCTGAGCTCTCCCTCCAGTCTACCGTCCCTACTCAGCAGAGTCCAGAGCTGCCCCTCGGCTTTCAGCCCTGCTGTCCTGTGAGTGTTCTCAACATGTAAGTGAGACGAGAAAGGACTGAGCATGCCAGCACCAGGGTCGTGTGTTCAACTCTAGTATGAAAGCTGTAAAAACAGTTAAAATCACACAGAACCAAAGTGAGAAGAGGAGGACTCCTCTGGGACAAGTGTGGGGAAAGGAGACCCACCTGACACTTTTTCCCATCCCAGGAGGTCCCAGGGACCCAGCTTGTTTCCACATTGGGGGAGCCCCCTGCAGAGCCATGGTGTCCTGACCAAGGGGACGTGTGACCCCAGGTGCAGGGTCTGGGGAGGTGAGGTCACCCTGGGACTGTGGACATGTGACCCAGGTGGAGGGGTCTGGGGAGGTGGGTCACCCTGGTGAGTGTGGATGTGTGGCCCCAGGTATAGGGTGCTGGGACTGTGTGGGTCTCACCATACCTGCATGGGTCAGGAGCACATGGATGGGGAGACCGCATATGCGCTCTTTGCCTGCAGTGTGTCCTGTCCCCTTTGAGATTTCCAACCTCTGCATTAAGGGTGTTGTCCTGATTAACCTGTGGTTCCTTTTCTTCTCTTCATCTTGTCACAATCATATGAGGTCAGGCATGTTTGAGTGGGTTGCTGCTCTGTGTTCCGGTGAGTGACAACACTTGGTGGTATCGTATTAATACTATAGCATATCATATGTCTAATCTATGGGGGTCACCACTGCCTGGGTCCCCCTGGACAGAGGTCAGGTGAGCACAGACTAGCCCCCCCTAAGAATGGTCTCCCACGTGCTCTGTGAGGGTACCGTGATGGCCCCTAAGGTAGGGGACTGTGTCTGGGCCTCCGACATTTGTGATGAAGGGGAGTCGAAATGGAATCTCAATTAACAAGACATTATCTTAAGAATTTATTTTAAGTGAAATAAAACACACGTCATATACCCTTTACCATCATCACCATTTTAAGTGCACGTTTCTGAGGCATCAGATAGATTCACTTTCTCGTGGAGCCATCACCACCATCACTAGAACTTTTCGTCCTTCAAAACCACAATTCCACAACCATGAAAGTCTCATTCCCCATTCCCTCCCACTGTCCCTGGCACCGATATCCACTTCAATCCCTGAGTTGTCGACTCCAGGGCACCCACTGGAGTGGAATCCTGCCGTGTTTGCTGACGGGTCATTTTGGAAGAGCTGACTTTCAATCTGAAGCTCTGCCTGTTCGCATCTGAAGAATCTGCATTTAAGGAGAGGGTGTATGAGGAAGGGGGTGTATGCGGGACAAAGGTGTCCGGGGTGCAGGTGAGCCAGGACCTGACCAGCTGCCTTTTGGGTCCTCTGGTCCCATCTCTTGGTCTGTGCCTCATCTGCATCATCACTGTCCCCGCTGCCACCGCTGGGGTGTTGTTGTCTGAGTGAGAGTCCCCTGGTGCCCCTGCTCTCCTCCCCTCCTCCTGCTGGTTGCGGAGGGAACTGCTTGCTGTGTGGTCTCTACTCCTGAGGCATGAAGGACCCTGTAGCATGGACCTGCAGAGTGTGGGGTGTGGTCCCAAGAGCATGGGGCCCACATAGGACACGACATTGGGGCGTGACAAGTGCTAGGGCTGCCTCATCACTGACAGGGAATGTTGCCCAGATCCTGCTCCAGAGGGCGTGGTGGGTGGCCTGGGACCCTAGAGGCCCCATTCCTATACTGGAGCTTGGAGAGTGCATCCCCATGGGCTGCAGATTCACCCCATATCTCAGCCATATCCCTCTGTCCTGTCTTTGAACTCAGGAAAACGAGCTCTCTTGTCCACAACATAGGCCTGGTCCTGTTGATATAACGATTCTTTAAGTTAGGCGTCCTGGGATAGCAGCTCCTTTTAGGCCTGAGAAGGAACAACTCCGGAGTGTACAACGATTTCAGATGAAACTAATATTCAATGACTATCCCTAACTACTCGGTTGTTGACTTCTATTAGTCATTATTCTCCTGGTTTTAGCTCTGATGTGGGGATTACAGAGGAGTCAACATTTAAATCTTCGTAATCTGTGTATTTGTAGCTTCAGTATCGTTACTGACCCATAGTTTTTTATGGTTTGGGAAGAGTTATTGATTTCATGTATCATGTAAAGGATTCACAATGATGATAGGGCAATTAAGATTACAATAATAGCTAGTAAATTGTTCACATTTTCTCTACCTGTGCATCTATTGTATGCATATGAGTTTAGATGTCAATATTAGTGAAATGATATAGAGGACTAGAGAACTTATTTTAAAAATCACTATTAATGTGTGATGAAGAAAATGTAAAAGTTTTTCCATAATCGGTGATGTTGTATCTTGAGAGCCTAGATGAAATTGATATGCCTTAGTGATATACAGGATTTTAGCCTATCATTTAACTTTGACAAAGCTACATCACTTTTTACTTTTATCTCATTTATTGAGGAAGACATAATTGTTATGGTGTTGGCTTGAAACTGGTTGAAAAGGACTTGAGTCCTTCCTTATTTTACATTTACATAGGTAGGATCTTGAAACGTAGGATATGGTGGAGGACATCCGTGTAACCATTCTAGGTTAGGAGTAGCAATTTCCACTGCTAAGCCTTCTTGTTTAGACACAAATGCTTTTCAAAGTATGAAGATTATTAGCATTACTGCTGCTACTGAGATGAATGAGCCTAAAGACAAAATATTTCATGTTGTGTGTGCCTCAGGGTACTCAGACTAACGTAGTGACATCCCTGAGAGGCCACGAAAGTGCTGCAGGAAGTCATATTTACTACTACGAATATACTTGTGAAGTGAATTTTTGCTCATGCTGAGTTAACTGTATAACCTGAGAATAGTGGGAATCAGTGTAGAAAGCCTCCTATAATAGTGAAGACTGCTCCCATGGACATTAGGTCATGGAAGTGTGCTACTACATAGTATATATCCTGGAGGACAATGTCTGGGGATGAGTTGGCTAAGATGATTCCTGTCAAACCACCTACTGTAAAAAGAAAAACTAAAGCCTAAAACTCATAATATAGTGGGAGGTCATATAGTATTACCTCCGTGAACAGTTGCTAACCAGGGACTTCCCTGGTGACGCAGTGGTTAAGAATTCGTCTGCCAATGCAGGGGACACGGGTTCGAGCCCTTGTCTGGGAAGATTCCACATGCCGCGGAGCAAAAAGCCCGTGTGCCACAACTACTGAGCCTGCCCTCTAGAGCCCGCAAGCCACCACCACTGAAGCCCACGCGCCTAGAGGCCGTGCTCTGCAACAAGAGAAGCCACTGCAATGAAAGGGCCGCACACCGCAACGAAGAGTAGCTGCCGCTCACCGCAAACAGAGAAAGCCCATGCGCAGCAACCAAGACCCAACTCAGCCAAAAAAAAAAAAAAAGAAAAGAAAAAGAAAAATTAAATAAAGAGTTGCTAATCAGCTAGATACTTTTACTCCTGTAGGGATAGAAGTAATTACGGTAGCTGATGCAAAGTGTGCTCCTGAGTCCACAGCTATCCCTATGGTAAACATATGATGGGCCCACAAGAGAACTCCTAAAAAACCAGTGGACATGACTCATACTATTCCCAGATAGCTGAAAGGCAATTTTTCTCCTAAATAGTATGTAATGATATGTGAGTTTATAACAAACCCTGTTAGGCCATGAATACAGACTTCAGGGTGAGCAAAGTATCAAAAGAGGTGTTGGTATAGGATTCGGTCTCCTCCTGCCGGGTCAAAGAAAGTAGTGTTTAGATTTCTATCTCTTAACAGCATGGCAATTCTGGCTGCTTGGACTGAGATTGGTAATTATAGTAATATGGCTATAGTTGTGGAAGATTAAACAAATAATGGTGTTTGGTATTGGGATATGACTGCTGGTTTTGTATTAAAGACTATAGTAATAAAAGTAATAATACCAAGAATTGAGGAGACACCTGCTAAATGTAAGGAGAAAACAGTTAGGTCGACAGAGGCTCCTGCATGGGCCAGATTGCAGGCTAGAGCTGAATACACGGTCCCACTGGTACCAGAACCAGCTTCTACTATTGGTGATATGAGTAGGAGTAAGAATGATGGGGGAAGTAGGCAAAAGTTTATATGATTTATTGGGGGAAATGCTACTTCAGGTGTCCGAGTTATTAGTGGCCCAAGTCAGTTTTCAAAAGCCTGCAATCATAACGGGTACAGCTATAAAGAAAATTATTACAAGTGCAGGGACTGTTATGACAACCTTACAGATTTGGGCATCTCCAAGTAGCGGTCCAGGTCAGCATAGCTCAGCCTGGATTAATATAATTAAGGTGCTGCCTGCTACTCCAGCTCAAGCACCAAATAGTAAATATAAAATGCCGATATCTTTGTGATTTGTTGAAAATATACAGCAGTGTATGAACAGAGGTAAAATGACTGAGTTAGCATTAGACTGTAAATCTGAAGACAGAGATTGAGCCCTCTTTCTGGCAAACCCTGTGGTGAATCAACAAATTGAATTGTAACTTCAGAGAAGCAGCTTCAATTCTGCCAGTGATTATCCTGCCTTTTTTTTTTCTTTTTTTCTTTCTCAAATGAAGGAGAAGTAGACTGAAGCCAGTTGACTAGAGGATTTGCCTGTTAACTAAAGTTTCCTGGGGTTAAAACTCATCAATCTCGTAAAGATTTGGCTTCAATACAGTGTTTGCTTTACATTCAATTGATGTAGAATAAAGTCTTGCAATCCTTATTTTTAGGAATTAAGTCAATTTCACTTGTTTAGGGTTTTGAAAGCTCTTGGTCTGAACTAACCTAAATTCCTAGTCCAGCACCGATAGAATGGGTGTTGTGTGTAGTAACCGTGAGGGTATTATGATTGGTAACGATAGGAAGGTTATTTCTTTGTATGTTGAAATCGTTTTGTGTTTGTGTTGTTTAATGAAGGGAATATAGTTAGTGATGTGGAGTATGTTAGCTGCAAGTAGAAATATATGCTGAGGACTGCTATGGTGGCTATTAGTGTTGGTAGAATGATGTTGTCGTTTTTGTTATCTCTTGGATAATTATTCATTTGCGTAGAAAGCCTGATAGTGATGGGCGATGTCCTAATGATACTATAATGGTGAGGAAAATGATTGTGATGGGAGGTGTTTTATCTCATGTGTGTGATAATGATACTCTTGTAGTACATGATCTGGGCATAAATAAGAAGAAGATAGTGTTGTTATGATATAAATTAGTATGTTTAGGATTGTTATAATCTGAATATACATTATAATAGCTGTTATTCATCCTATATGGGCAATTGATGAGGAGGGTGTAATATTTTCCAGGTGAGTATGGCGAAGTCTGCCTCAGCCTCCAGCTATGATTTATAATATCACTATGATTAATAGTATATTTAGGTTGATGGATGGTGACATGTGGTATAAAACTGATAGGGGTGCAATTTTGTCATGTTGATAGCATCAGATCTGCTGTTCATGGGATGCCTCGTGTGACTTCAGGCACTCAGAAGTGAAATGGGGAAAGTCCTACTTTTGTGACAAGGGCGATTGTCATGAGGGTGGATGCTCCTGGATTAAAGATTCTTGTTATTCACTGTGCTCTTTGACCAGAGTATATTAGATTAATGATAATAGCCATTATAAGTAGTATTGATGTGGTGGACTGTTTTAGGAAATATTTGTTGGATGCTTCTGTAGCTTATGGGTTCATGTTTTTTATTAGAATGGGGATACCATTAACCAGTGTGAGCTTGTTATACAATTATATTTCCTGAGAAAATGGTCAGTAGAATGATGGTAAAAACAATGAGAGTTTATTAGCACAGGAAGGATATACAAAAATATTTTGGGGGTATGGGCCTGTAGCTTACTTAGAGAACTTTACTATATAGCATGTGGTGTAATGTGGTAGGTAGCATGGAGAATGTAAAAGTATTAGGAAGAATTCAATTCCAGGAATAAGAGCATTGAAACCTCTATGATTTACTCTATCAAAGTAACTCTTTTGTCAGACATATTTCTTAAATTTGTGGTGGGTTGCCTGGTATGATGACAAGTAGTGAAAACTCTCATATACATAGGGTTAATGTTAGTCGTAAAAAAACTTTTCATAAGAGATGTATGCGTTGATCATATCAAAATTGTAGGTAGGAGGCTCAAATTCATAGAAAGGAGATTGTTAGATGTGTTTTAATGATGACTTGGGCTGTATATAATTCTGGCACCTAGGGATTGTCGAATGCTCTTAAAAATAGATTGCTGTGGAAATGTTTATTATAGGGAAATTGACATATTCTCTAGGAGGGACGGGGTGAATGGGCCTGCTACATTTTCTACATTGAAGACATATACAGGTTTTGATGCTACTTCCGTTAAATCAAGTGGGGCTTCATTGGATTTCTGCTACTGCGGAGATAATCAAATTCTGGGTAGGGGTCAGGAGAAAATTAGTCATAGGTGTTCTTGTGTAATAATTACTGTTGAAAGTGTAAATGATCCATTTATAAGTAAGACTGAGAATAGAATAACTGCTACATTACTTCATATGAGATGATCGTCTGTGCTATTGTTCCTGGAGCTCCAGTGAGTGAGTATTTTGAATGTGAAGTTCATCCAGATCTGAGGATGGAGTAAATGGCTAGGTGTGATATGGCTAATAGAAATAATATGCCTACATTTATATTAATTAGTGGATAAGATATGGGAAGAGGAATTCATGTTGTGAGAGCCATGGTTAAGGCTAGCATTGGGGTTAAGGCTAGCAAGAGAAGCCACCGCAATGAGAAGCCCGCGCACCGCAACAAAGAGTAGCCCCCGCTTGCCGCAACTAGAGAAAGCCTGCGCATAGCAATGAAGACCCAACGCAGCCAAAAACAAATTAATTAATTAATTAGTTAACTATTTTAAACAAAAGTACTATATCCTTCAGTACAGCTTCTCTGGGAAGAACACAGAGATGGCGTAAGAGAGTGAGAAAGACCAATATTTAGTGCACATCTCTCATGCAGGTGCTCTGCTGGCTCAGATAGATTTATCCCCACTTTACAAAGGAGGAAATAATCTCAGAGAGGTTTAGTAATTTTCCCAAAGCCAAACAGCTATGGAGTGGCAGAACCAAGATCTGAACCAAGTCTGTTACCTTCAAAGCCTAAGTCCTCATCACAACAAAACTCAATTAATATTTACATTTATCGAATTACATTGCAACCTGGGGAGTTCTTGGCACAATCCTGAAGAAGAGTGAGAAAGAAAGAAATAGCATTGTTCCTACAGTCAACCCACATTTTTGGAGCAGCTGCTAGATGCCTGGCCCTTTTTGGGCTTCAGCAGTGATCAAGACAGGAAGAGTCCTGCTTTCATGAACCACGTAGTGGGGAGGAGAGACGGGTGCAACTTGGGTGAGGGATTTCACCTTGCTGGACCTCTGTTTTGTCATCTGGAAAATGGGATGGGTGTTCCTCATTTTCTGGGATTGTCCAGCCCTCACATTCTCTGATTCCATAAGAAGCATTTGTTTTCCTGTTTCTTTAAAATTCATTCAGGCCGTGAGCTGTGATGAATGTGGTTAGCTGCTCCCCAAATCACTCTATTCCCACCCTTTTCCTGTGATCAGGTCTTTCCCGAAACATGACTCACAGTCAGTCAAGTCACAGAACCTAAGGGGCACCCAGCAGAAAAATTTCAACCCTTGCTTCCCAGGAGCTCTGCGGTCTACCTGCCAGGTAAACTTAACTCACCTGGCACAAGGTGGCCATCCCTGGTTTCACATCAACATGATCTCAGGCACAAACCTCCTTGTTTTTCCATTTTGTCTTTAAGTTACTTGTTGAAACAACTGCACAAATATGACACAGATAGAAAATCAGGCATCTTCTGCCCCCAGTGCCTACTAATAAATGATTTTCTGCCACTTTAATGATAAAGATAGAACATTTCCACATTCTGCTACCCTTATTATTTGTCATTTTTGTTGATATTTCTATTGACTACATCTTTCAATATTTTAACAATGGAACATTTATTTAGGGTGTTCCAGACCCAGCCTTTAGTGGTAAAGGTTTCATTGTTATATTTCTATTATGTTTCCTTTAAAAATCATTATCCTATTTAAACGGATTAAGTCAATTCTATAGGCATTTATCTTATGATATTGATGAAATTGATACATAGAGGGCAGTAGTACAAGTTGATTGGACTTGAGAACCTCTATTAGCACAGTTAAGTATAAATATTATCTATATGTAAACCAAAGTACAGGCCGAGTGAGATTCTCTGACTTTTTTCCACTGTCTGCCCCTCAAGCCTGTGAGAAATGGAATAGTTCTTGCCCTATCAGTAAACAAAGGATGTCACAGTCTTCAGCACTTGCAGCCCTCCAATGTGAGCCGGCGGGCCCTGAGGCACTCAGGATATGCAAATACAGAATGCAGGCCCCAGAGAGCTGAGGTGCATATCAAAGGAAGGAATTCAGTGAGCCCAGGCAAAGAAAAGCGCCGCATTCCTCACCTTGGGAGAGCTGGTTTTCCTTAGTTAACAATCACCTTTTGATGTTCCCCATTACCTGCGTCAGTTCCCTGCCCTGTCCCCTCCCCCCGGTACTTTAGCTCAGGGAGGAAGGAGCGCAGAGGGTCTCGGCTGAATAAGGGGCCTGCGCGCCTCGGGAGGAGTTTTCAGCCGCTTTCCCCGCAGTCGGGAAGAGGGGCGATGACGCTGCAGCCGGACCCTGCGCCTCCCTTGCCCCGTTTCCCCTCAGGACGCTCAGGCCGACCCCCTCCTCACGCCCACCAGGCCTCGCGAGCCAGGACGAGGGCAGGGGCGAGAGGACGGACCGAAGTTCCCGGGGACCAGACGCTGGAGGCCGCTCTTTCTGCACAGCTGCGGCGGGTGGCAGCGAACCCCTGCCCCTCAGAAGCTGGTCTTGTGCTGCTGCCCGGGCACCGGACCAGGCGGAGGGTCGGCGCCCACTTACCCGGCCCGCCGTCCCCGCGACTGTCATGGCTTCGGCAGCCGGGGCACCTCCAGAGCCGGCAGCCTCAGTGAGGTTGCCCTCCCCTCGGGCTCCGGGGCAGTTCCGTGAAGGCGGAGGGAAGAGACCCCGCCTGAGCCGGGAGTTCCAGCTCTGAGGAAACGCGGGCTCTGTTCAGCGCGCAGTGGGTGGGACCGCTCTGCCCCGAGGCCTTCCGGGAGGGAGCGGGGCGGCGGGGGAGGGCGCCGCCAGGAGCGCAGGGCCCCGTCGGGGGTCCTGGAGGGGCGGCCCGGCCTGGGGGCCATGCCCATTGTGGCCGCAGCCCAGGCCTTTTTCCTGGAATCCTACCCAAAAAAATTAGAAAGATACACAGTCTATAGTAAATACTCACAAATGATTGTTGCTGCTGTGCTCACTATTCTATTAAAGGTGTAAAATCCATAAAACACTTTAAGTTCAAAATTAAATATGAATTTTTACCTTTCTAATTATGTCTCTGATATTCACAGTTGTGGTTAATGAATCAGAGACTGTGGCATCACTAGTTAAAAATGAGCTTGTTAAAAAAATAGAACTCAGGCCCACCGGACCTACTGAATCACAATCTGCACTTTTACAATCTCCCCAGTGTACTCGTGTACCCATGAATAGTTGAAAGGTACATTTCTACCTCGACAGGTCTTTTCTCTATGAGAAATACACACATTTTATCCAGTTTGATATAAATAAAACACTCAAAAATGCATATGCCTGTGTTGAAACCATCATTTTATCATTTCTTTTTCAGACAAGTATAGTCTCTATACTGGTTTTGTGGCTCACATGCCATACTCTTTTCTTGTAGGTAGAAATAAGGTAGAGAAAGTCACTTTGTAAAAAAAAAATTATATATATATATATATATATATATATATATATATATATATATTTATATGTATTAGTGGATAATTGAAGACACTCTTCTAAATTAAAACCTTCCTTAACTTGCTGTTTTCTTCTTGGGTCATATTATGAACTCTTCCCGTGGCCACATGGCATGTGTACGTTTAATTTCAGGGACTGCTGACATTCCAGGATGTGGCCATAGATTTCTGTCAAGAGGAGTGAGAATGCCTGGACCAAGATCAATGGGAATTGTACAGGGATGTGATGTTAGAGAAGTATAGGAACCTGCTCTCCTTGGGTGAGGATACCTTCCTTCCAGAATTCCTTATCCAACCACAGGGTTTGGAGTCCTTCATTTGTAGAATATCTCCTGGAATCTTCTGCTTCCTACAATAGGGTTTCAGATTGCAACGTTTCAGGAAAGATTGGGAGTTTGTGGGTATAATTTTCCTTATTCTTTTAAAATTGCAGCCTCCCTTTTAATATACTTTGTAACTGCTTGGGATGTGTCTATATGAACTGTGTACTATATGCTTCTGTTATAGTCCTTACAATCTTTTATTGCCTTATTTTCTCTAACAATTTTCCATGGATTCTTTGGGCTTAAGGTATATTAACAGGGAGACTGCGAATCTGGGACTTCCCTGGTGATGCAGTGATTAAGAATTCGCCTGCCAATGAACTATGGGACCCGGTTCGATCCCCGGTCCGGGAAGATCTCACGTGCCACGGAACAACTAAGCCATTGGGCCACAACTACTGAGTCTGCACGCCACAACTACTGAAGACGGTGTGTCTTGAGCCCATGCGCCATTTATTTTTTGGAGAATAAAACCACTTCTGAGTGATTAAAATTTAGGCCAGCTAGTCAAAATGCTTTATCACCTGTTCTTCTAAAACACTGGTCAATGGAACAAGTTTTACTAGGGATAACAGTGTAATTGTATTCTGGAGTTCATATGGGCAATATGGTTTATGACCTTGATGCTGGATCACGACATTTCAACGGTATAACTGCTATTAATTGTCTGTTTGTTCAACGATTAAAGTCTCACGTGATCTGAGTTCAGACTGGAGTCATCCTGGTTGGTTTCTGTCTATTGCAGATTTCTTCCAGTATGAAAGGACAAGAGCAATACGGCTTCCTTTACAAAATGTCTTCAAACTAAATGATGATATAATCTACATTCAATTCATTTATACATACCCTACTGTAGAACAGGGTTCGTTACGCTGGCAGAGCCCGGTAATTATGTAAAACTGAAACTTTTTCTGCACTGGTTCAAGTCCTCTTCCTAAGAATATGTTTATAATCAACATTTCTTTCACAAATTACCCAATTTAATTCACCATAGCATTCCTCATATTAACTAAATGGAAAATCCTAGGCTATATACAAATCCAGAAAGGGCCAAAAATCGTCAGCCCCCATGGATGATTACAACCCATTGCTGAGGCATTCAAATTACTTATTAAAGAACCACTATGTCCATCAACATCATCAATTTATATATTATTGCCCCAATGCTAGCCTTAACCCTGGCTCTCACAACATGAATTCCTCTTCCCATATCTTATCCACTAATTAGTATAAATGTAGGCATATTATTTCTATTAGCCATATCACACCTAGCCATTTATTCCATCCTCAGATCTGGATGAACTTCACATTCAAAATACTCACTCACTGGAGCTCCAGGAACAATAGCACAGACGATCATCTCATATGAAGTAATGTAGCAGTTATTCTATTCTCAGTCTTACTGGTAAATGGATCATTTACACTTTCAACAGTAATTATTACACAAGAACACCTATGACTAATTTTCTCCTGACCCCTACCCAGAATTTGATTATCTCCGCAGTAGCAGAAATCCAGTGAAGCCCCACTTGATTTAACAGAAGTAGAATCAAAACCTGTACATGTCTTCAATGTAGAAAATGTAGCAGGCCCATTCACCCCGTCCTTCCTAGAGAATATGTCAATTTCCCTATAATAAACGTTTCCACAGCAATCTATTTTTAGGAGCATTCGACAATCCCTAGGTGCCAGAATTATAGATTCTTTCATCTTGTAAATATAGTTTTCTTTAAAAAATAATTTTTATAGTTTTACTACCTTTAAACAAAATGTACTCCATTGCTGTGGAATATTCCTTCATAGGAGCGTGCATGGTTCATTTCTGCATCCGTCTGTGATGGCCTTCAGGTTCCTTCAGGTTTGGCTCCTGTGGCTGCAAGTCCATGTCCGTGTGTCCTGGTGCAGGGCTGGTGGGTTTGTGTTCAACTGGGAGGAGCACTGTGGGTCTCTGTGCACGGACTTCGCTATCTGAGGCCCGATTGCTTCAGAAGTGGTTGCATCCCCCCGTTGCGTACCAGGCTTTCCATTGCTCCACATCCTGCTGATGTTTGATACTATGTCTTTCATGTCTGCCATTCTGGTAGGTGTATGCACAGTATTTTGCTTATGGCTTTAATCCCTCTGTTGTTAGTGAAGTTGTGCATCTTGTGGTATTCATGGACTATTTCCTGTTGTTTTTTGAAAAGTTTTAAAAATTGTGGTCTGGTACACATAACATAAAATGTACTATCTTAAGCATTTTTAAGTGCACATTTCAGGGTCAGGAAGTAATTCACACTGTTGTGCAAACCTGACCACCATCATCCTGCAGAACTTTTTCATCTTGCAAAATTGAAACAGTCCCCATTAAACACTCACTCCCCATTGTCCCTCCCTCAGCCTCTGGCCCTCAACATCCTACTTTATGTCTCTATATTTCCGACTGCTCTAGGGGCCTTGTATGAGTGGATCAAGCACTGTTTGTTTTTTTGTGTCTAGCTTACATCACTGAGCATAATGCCCTCAAGGTTCATCCCTGCTGCATCCTGTGTCAGAATTGACTTGCTTTTTAGGCTGAATAGCCTTTCCTTGTATTGATGGATCGTGTTTTTCTTCTCCATTCATCCATTAGTGGACACATGTAATATCTACATTCATTTCTACTGTCATAATATTTGTGGAATAAAATCAGAAAGTCCTATGAATCAAAAGTCATTTGCCATTAACTTTTTTCTTAAACTTTTTGTTGTGGAAAACATCAAGGCTAAGAAAAGGGAAAAATACATGTCAGCTTCACTTGTGTTCAGGAATTAATGCTTTACGGATTCACTTTATTCCCTGTGTGTGTGCTATGCGTGTGCATGTGCCTGTTTGCATACATATGCTGTGCATGTGCATAGGTATGTGAACTTGCACACATTAGTGTGTGCATGGGCATATGGGTGCATGTGTGTTCACATGCTAGTGTGTGAATATATTTGTGCTGTGCACGTGCATATGTTTGTGTGTGTGCTGTGCCTGCCTGTGCGCACAGCTGTGTGTTTGCTGGAACCACTTGCAAGTTGGCTGCAGACTGAATTGTGCCCCAGATATATCCGCACGCAGCTGCTCTAACAATCCTGCGTAGCCACGTAAAGGTCACAGATCTCAGGGATTTCAATGGACGGAGCAGGATATCCTGACACAGAGTTTGTCTTCCAATGACTGTCACTGTCTCAGTAACATCCTTCACACCTTCTTTAAGCCCCATTCAGGGTCCAGTTTAGACTCCCATTACATTCAGTCACCTGTCCCAGGTCCCCTAAAGCAACAATGTCACCGTTGGAGAGCCTGGCCAAGGCCGGGGGTGCCCCTCCTGTTGGCCTGGCCTCCAGGCCCTGCCCTTGGCTCCTGTTTTCTCATATCTCAGCCAGGCCCCGACTTGGATCGGGCCGACACCTCTTTCCTCACAGGGTCCCATCGCCCAGTCAAGGGGGTTCATTCTCCCCAAACACAGCATCAGGAGTCGGGGGCTGACAGTCCCCACTGGGTCTCCTTCATGTGAGACCCTGTGCTGTTGAAAGAGCAGGCACCCAGCCCTCGGGGGTGGGGGACTGGGGGGCGACATGCGGCCCACGATGGGCAGGCGGGTGTCCGGGTGGGGCGAGCCAGTATGCAAGGAGTTCCGCGGTGGGTTCTCCTCTCCAACGGCTTCTGTGCCCCTAACTCTCCCCGTGCCTCCCCTCGAAGACAGTGCGGTGCCCGGGTTGGGAACTATGGGAGCCGTCAGCCACCGCCCCCTCTACACACACACACACACGCACATGCACACGCACACGCACACGCTGCAGGGAAGCAGGACCTGAGTGCAGGGGTCTCAGCGGCCCTGAGCGCCCCACCCGGAATCGGCCAGCCGAATGGACAGACCGGATCTCCCTGCCTGGACCATGCAGGACTCTCCTGACCTGGCTTGCAGTGTGGCCGCCTCCTTCTGGAAGCCTGGGAGGCTGGAATCAGGCCACTTCTTGTCTGTCCTGGCAGCAGACTGGGCTGCACTCTAAGAAGTTCGTGGCTCGCCCGTGGATGCTGACCATCAGGTGGCCAGAGACATTGGGAACATTTCTGTTTTGCCTGTTGAAATGTTTAATGACAAAGATTTTGTTCAGTTTCCTGATGTGGGTGTCCAAAGATGAGAGACCCATGTGTGTGATCTGTACCCCCTATGAGATCAGCCCTAAGCTAGTTTAAACATGATCAAGTTGTGTCTACATGGTAGATTTAGACCTCTGCATGTCCTGTCTACTGATTATGTTTAGAGCTGACCATGTGTTGTCTAGAATAAGAAGATTTAGACCTGACCATGTTCTGTGTACGCTAGGACTACGGGGACCTGGGTAGAGACCCGGCCTGGCCTCACTACTGGGAAGCTCCGTGCCTGCATCTGAATGTCAGTGCTTAGATGTCTGGGGTCTGGAGCTGAGGTGGGCTTGTGTACGTAACAGCCTCTCTTCTGAGTGTGGTGACCTGGTCCTCCCAAGGGTCAGTGCTATGGTCGGGGCCTTAGTCTTAATCCCTGCAAGGTTCACCTTCCCTGGGGCTCATGGAGAATCCTCAGGAGGACTACCTGGCAATAATTCCAATTTACCAGCACGTGCACGGTGCATAGGGAAGCAGGTTTAGCTGCTGAATTGATTGCAGGGCACGCAGATCGGGCAAAAGGCCGATGGGTGACAGCTGAGTCTGCTGCTGAGCTCTCCCTCCAGTCTACCGTCCCTACTCAGCAGAGTCCAGAGCTGCCCCTCGGCTTTCAGCCCTGCTGTCCTGTGAGTGTTCTCAACATGTAAGTGAGACGAGAAAGGACTGAGCATGCCAGCACCAGGGTCGTGTGTTCAACTCTAGTATGAAAGCTGTAAAAACAGTTAAAATCACACAGAACCAAAGTGAGAAGAGGAGGACTCCTCTGGGACAAGTGTGGGGAAAGGAGACCCACCTGACACTTTTTCCCATCCCAGGAGGTCCCAGGGACCCAGCTTGTTTCCACATTGGGGGAGCCCCCTGCAGAGCCATGGTGTCCTGACCAAGGGGACGTGTGACCCCAGGTGCAGGGTCTGGGGAGGTGAGGTCACCCTGGGACTGTGGACATGTGACCCAGGTGGAGGGGTCTGGGGAGGTGGGTCACCCTGGTGAGTGTGGATGTGTGGCCCCAGGTATAGGGTGCTGGGACTGTGTGGGTCTCACCATACCTGCATGGGTCAGGAGCACATGGATGGGGAGACCGCATATGCGCTCTTTGCCTGCAGTGTGTCCTGTCCCCTTTGAGATTTCCAACCTCTGCATTAAGGGTGTTGTCCTGATTAACCTGTGGTTCCTTTTCTTCTCTTCATCTTGTCACAATCATATGAGGTCAGGCATGTTTGAGTGGGTTGCTGCTCTGTGTTCCGGTGAGTGACAACACTTGGTGGTATCGTATTAATACTATAGCATATCATATGTCTAATCTATGGGGGTCACCACTGCCTGGGTCCCCCTGGACAGAGGTCAGGTGAGCACAGACTAGCCCCCCCTAAGAATGGTCTCCCACGTGCTCTGTGAGGGTACCGTGATGGCCCCTAAGGTAGGGGACTGTGTCTGGGCCTCCGACATTTGTGATGAAGGGGAGTCGAAATGGAATCTCAATTAACAAGACATTATCTTAAGAATTTATTTTAAGTGAAATAAAACACACGTCATATACCCTTTACCATCATCACCATTTTAAGTGCACGTTTCTGAGGCATCAGATAGATTCACTTTCTCGTGGAGCCATCACCACCATCACTAGAACTTTTCGTCCTTCAAAACCACAATTCCACAACCATGAAAGTCTCATTCCCCATTCCCTCCCACTGTCCCTGGCACCGATATCCACTTCAATCCCTGAGTTGTCGACTCCAGGGCACCCACTGGAGTGGAATCCTGCCGTGTTTGCTGACGGGTCATTTTGGAAGAGCTGACTTTCAATCTGAAGCTCTGCCTGTTCGCATCTGAAGAATCTGCATTTAAGGAGAGGGTGTATGAGGAAGGGGGTGTATGCGGGACAAAGGTGTCCGGGGTGCAGGTGAGCCAGGACCTGACCAGCTGCCTTTTGGGTCCTCTGGTCCCATCTCTTGGTCTGTGCCTCATCTGCATCATCACTGTCCCCGCTGCCACCGCTGGGGTGTTGTTGTCTGAGTGAGAGTCCCCTGGTGCCCCTGCTCTCCTCCCCTCCTCCTGCTGGTTGCGGAGGGAACTGCTTGCTGTGTGGTCTCTACTCCTGAGGCATGAAGGACCCTGTAGCATGGACCTGCAGAGTGTGGGGTGTGGTCCCAAGAGCATGGGGCCCACATAGGACACGACATTGGGGCGTGACAAGTGCTAGGGCTGCCTCATCACTGACAGGGAATGTTGCCCAGATCCTGCTCCAGAGGGCGTGGTGGGTGGCCTGGGACCCTAGAGGCCCCATTCCTATACTGGAGCTTGGAGAGTGCATCCCCATGGGCTGCAGATTCACCCCATATCTCAGCCATATCCCTCTGTCCTGTCTTTGAACTCAGGAAAACGAGCTCTCTTGTCCACAACATAGGCCTGGTCCTGTTGATATAACGATTCTTTAAGTTAGGCGTCCTGGGATAGCAGCTCCTTTTAGGCCTGAGAAGGAACAACTCCGGAGTGTACAACGATTTCAGATGAAACTAATATTCAATGACTATCCCTAACTACTCGGTTGTTGACTTCTATTAGTCATTATTCTCCTGGTTTTAGCTCTGATGTGGGGATTACAGAGGAGTCAACATTTAAATCTTCGTAATCTGTGTATTTGTAGCTTCAGTATCGTTACTGACCCATAGTTTTTTATGGTTTGGGAAGAGTTATTGATTTCATGTATCATGTAAAGGATTCACAATGATGATAGGGCAATTAAGATTACAATAATAGCTAGTAAATTGTTCACATTTTCTCTACCTGTGCATCTATTGTATGCATATGAGTTTAGATGTCAATATTAGTGAAATGATATAGAGGACTAGAGAACTTATTTTAAAAATCACTATTAATGTGTGATGAAGAAAATGTAAAAGTTTTTCCATAATCGGTGATGTTGTATCTTGAGAGCCTAGATGAAATTGATATGCCTTAGTGATATACAGGATTTTAGCCTATCATTTAACTTTGACAAAGCTACATCACTTTTTACTTTTATCTCATTTATTGAGGAAGACATAATTGTTATGGTGTTGGCTTGAAACTGGTTGAAAAGGACTTGAGTCCTTCCTTATTTTACATTTACATAGGTAGGATCTTGAAACGTAGGATATGGTGGAGGACATCCGTGTAACCATTCTAGGTTAGGAGTAGCAATTTCCACTGCTAAGCCTTCTTGTTTAGACACAAATGCTTTTCAAAGTATGAAGATTATTAGCATTACTGCTGCTACTGAGATGAATGAGCCTAAAGACAAAATATTTCATGTTGTGTGTGCCTCAGGGTACTCAGACTAACGTAGTGACATCCCTGAGAGGCCACGAAAGTGCTGCAGGAAGTCATATTTACTACTACAAATATACTTGTGAAGTGAATTTTTGCTCATGCTGAGTTAACTGTATAACCTGAGAATAGTGGGAATCAGTGTAGAAAGCCTCCTATAATAGTGAAGACTGCTCCCATGGACATTAGGTCATGGAAGTGTGCTACTACATAGTATATATCCTGGAGGACAATGTCTGGGGATGAGTTGGCTAAGATGATTCCTGTCAAACCACCTACTGTAAAAAGAAAAACTAAAGCCTAAAACTCATAATATAGTGGGAGGTCATATAGTATTACCTCCGTGAACAGTTGCTAACCAGGGACTTCCCTGGTGACGCAGTGGTTAAGAATTCGTCTGCCAATGCAGGGGACACGGGTTCGAGCCCTTGTCTGGGAAGATTCCACATGCCGCGGAGCAAAAAGCCCGTGTGCCACAACTACTGAGCCTGCCCTCTAGAGCCCGCAAGCCACCACTACTGAAGCCCACGCGCCTAGAGGCCGTGCTCTGCAACAAGAGAAGCCACTGCAATGAAAGGGCCGCACACCGCAACGAAGAGTAGCTGCCGCTCACCGCAAACAGAGAAAGCCCATGCGCAGCAACCAAGACCCAACTCAGCCAAAAAAAAAAAAAAAAGAAAAGAAAAAGAAAAATTAAATAAAGAGTTGCTAATCAGCTAGATACTTTTACTCCTGTAGGGATAGAAGTAATTACGGTAGCTGATGCAAAGTGTGCTCCTGAGTCCACAGCTATCCCTATGGTAAACATATGATGGGCCCACAAGAGAACTCCTAAAAAACCAGTGGACATGACTCATACTATTCCCAGATAGCTGAAAGGCAATTTTTGTCCTAAATAGTATGTAATGATATGTGAGTTTATAACAAACCCTGTTAGGCCATGAATACAGACTTCAGGGTGAGCAAAGTATCAAAAGAGGTGTTGGTATAGGATTCGGTCTCCTCCTGCCGGGTCAAAGAAAGTAGTGTTTAGATTTCTATCTCTTAACAGCATGGCAATTCTGGCTGCTTGGACTGAGATTGGTAATTATAGTAATATGGCTATAGTTGTGGAAGATTAAACAAATAATGGTGTTTGGTATTGGGATATGACTGCTGGTTTTGTATTAAAGACTATAGTAATAAAAGTAATAATACCAAGAATTGAGGAGACACCTGCTAAATGTAAGGAGAAAACAGTTAGGTCGACAGAGGCTCCTGCATGGGCCAGATTGCAGGCTAGAGCTGAATACACGGTCCCACTGGTACCAGAACCAGCTTCTACTATTGGTGATATGAGTAGGAGTAAGAATGATGGGGGAAGTAGGCAAAAGTTTATATGATTTATTGGGGGAAATGCTACTTCAGGTGTCCGAGTTATTAGTGGCCCAAGTCAGTTTTCAAAAGCCTGCAATCATAACGGGTACAGCTATAAAGAAAATTATTACAAGTGCAGGGACTGTTATGACAACCTTACAGATTTGGGCATCTCCAAGTAGCGGTCCAGGTCAGCATAGCTCAGCCTGGATTAATATAATTAAGGTGCTGCCTGCTACTCCAGCTCAAGCACCAAATAGTAAATATAAAATGCCGATATCTTTGTGATTTGTTGAAAATATACAGCAGTGTATGAACAGAGGTAAAATGACTGAGTTAGCATTAGACTGTAAATCTGAAGACAGAGATTGAGCCCTCTTTCTGGCAAACCCTGTGGTGAATCAACAAATTGAATTGTAACTTCAGAGAAGCAGCTTCAATTCTGCCAGTGATTATCCTGCCTTTTTTTTTTCTTTTTTTCTTTCTCAAATGAAGGAGAAGTAGACTGAAGCCAGTTGACTAGAGGATTTGCCTGTTAACTAAAGTTTCCTGGGGTTAAAACTCATCAATCTCGTAAAGATTTGGCTTCAATACAGTGTTTGCTTTACATTCAATTGATGTAGAATAAAGTCTTGCAATCCTTATTTTTAGGAATTAAGTCAATTTCACTTGTTTAGGGTTTTGAAAGCTCTTGGTCTGAACTAACCTAAATTCCTAGTCCAGCACCGATAGAATGGGTGTTGTGTGTAGTAACCGTGAGGGTATTATGATTGGTAACGATAGGAAGGTTATTTCTTTGTATGTTGAAATTGTTTTGTGTTTGTGTTGTTTAATGAAGGGAATATAGTTAGTGATGTGGAGTATGTTAGCTGCAAGTAGAAATATATGCTGAGGACTGCTATGGTGGCTATTAGTGTTGGTAGAATGATGTTGTCGTTTTTGTTATCTCTTGGATAATTATTCATTTGCGTAGAAAGCCTGATAGTGATGGGCGATGTCCTAATGATACTATAATGGTGAGGAAAATGATTGTGATGGGAGGTGTTTTATCTCATGTGTGTGATAATGATACTCTTGTAGTACATGATCTGGGCATAAATAAGAAGAAGATAGTGTTGTTATGATATAAATTAGTATGTTTAGGATTGTTATAATCTGAATATACATTATAATAGCTGTTATTCATCCTATATGGGCAATTGATGAGGAGGGTGTAATATTTTCCAGGTGAGTATGGCGAAGTCTGCCTCAGCCTCCAGCTATGATTTATAATATCACTATGATTAATAGTATATTTAGGTTGATGGATGGTGACATGTGGTATAAAACTGATAGGGGTGCAATTTTGTCATGTTGATAGCATCAGGTCTGCTGTTCATGGGATGCCTCGTGTGACTTCAGGCACTCAGAAGTGAAATGGGGAAAGTCCTACTTTTGTGACAAGGGCGATTGTCATGAGGGTGGATGCTCCTGGATTAAAGATTCTTGTTATTCACTGTGCTCTTTGACCAGAGTATATTAGATTAATGATAATAGCCATTATAAGTAGTATTGATGTGGTGGACTGTTTTAGGAAATATTTGTTGGATGCTTCTGTAGCTTATGGGTTCATGTTTTTTATTAGAATGGGGATACCATTAACCAGTGTGAGCTTGTTATACAATTATATTTCCTGAGAAAATGGTCAGTAGAATGATGGTAAAAACAATGAGAGTTTATTAGCACAGGAAGGATATACAAAAATATTTTGGGGGTATGGGCCTGTAGCTTACTTAGAGAACTTTACTATATAGCATGTGGTGTAATGTGGTAGGTAGCATGGAGAATGTAAAATTATTAGGAAGAATTCAATTCCAGGAATAAGAGCATTGAAACCTCTATGATTTACTCTATCAAAGTAACTCTTTTGTCAGACATATTTCTTAAATTTGTGGTGGGTTGCCTGGTATGATGACAAGTAGTGAAAACTCTCATATACATAGGGTTAATGTTAGTCGTAAAAAAACTTTTCATAAGAGATGTATGCGTTGATCATATCAAAATTGTAGGTAGGAGGCTCAAATTCATAGAAAGGAGATTGTTAGATGTGTTTTAATGATGACTTGGGCTGTATATAATTCTGGCACCTAGGGATTGTCGAATGCTCTTAAAAATAGATTGTTGTGGAAATGTTTATTATAGGGAAATTGACATATTCTCTAGGAGGGACGGGGTGAATGGGCCTGCTACATTTTCTACATTGAAGACATATACAGGTTTTGATGCTACTTCCGTTAAATCAAGTGGGGCTTCATTGGATTTCTGCTACTGCGGAGATAATCAAATTCTGGGTAGGGGTCAGGAGAAAATTAGTCATAGGTGTTCCTGTGTAATAATTACTGTTGAAAGTGTAAATGATCCATTTATCAGTAAGACTGAGAATAGAATAACTGCTACATTACTTCATAGGAGATGATCGTCTGTGCTATTGTTCCTGGAGCTCCAGTGAGTGAGTATTTTGAATGTGAAGTTCATCCAGATCTGAGGATGGAGTAAATGGCTAGGTGTGATATGGCTAATAGAAATAATATGCCTACATTTATATTAATTAGTGGATAAGATATGGGAAGAGGAATTCATGTTGTGAGAGCCATGGTTAAGGCTAGCATTGGGGTTAAGGCTAGCAAGAGAAGCCACCGCAATGAGAAGCCCGCGCACCGCAACAAACAGTAGCCCCCGCTTGCTGCAACTAGAGAAAGCCTGCGCATAGCAATGAAGACCCAACGCAGCCAAAAACAAATTAATTAATTAATTAGTTAACTATTTTAAACAAAAGTACTATATCCTTCAGTACAGCTTCTCTGGGAAGAACACAGAGATGGCGTAAGAGAGTGAGAAAGACCAATATTTAGTGCACATCTCTCATGCAGGTGCTCTGCTGGCTCAGATAGATTTATCCCCACTTTACAAAGGAGGAAATAATCTCAGAGAGGTTTAGTAATTTTCCCAAAGCCAAACAGCTATGGAGTGGCAGAACCAAGATCTGAACCAAGTCTGTTACCTTCAAAGCCTAAGTCCTCATCACAACAAAACTCAATTAATATTTACATTTATCGAATTACATTGCAACCTGGGGAGTTCTTGGCACAATCCTGAAGAAGAGTGAGAAAGAAAGAAATAGCATTGTTCCTACAGTCAACCCACATTTTTGGAGCAGCTGCTAGATGACTGGCCCTTTTTGGGCTTCAGCAGTGATCAAGACAGGAAGAGTCCTGCTTTCATGAACCACGTAGTGGGGAGGAGAGACGGGTGCAACTTGGGTGAGGGATTTCACCTTGCTGGACCTCTGTTTTGTCATCTGCAAAATGGGATGGGTGTTCCTCATTTTCTGGGATTGTCCAGCCCTCACATTCTCTGATTCCATAAGAAGCATTTGTTTTCCTGTTTCTTTAAAATTCATTCAGGCCGTGAGCTGTGATGAATGTGGTTAGCTGCTCCCCAAATCACTCTATTCCCACCCTTTTCCTGTGATCAGGTCTTTCCCGAAACATGACTCACAGTCAGTCAAGTCACAGAACCTAAGGGGCACCCAGCAGAAAAATTTCAACCCTTGCTTCCCAGGAGCTCTGCGGTCTACCTGCCAGGTAAACTTAACTCACCTGGCACAAGGTGGCCATCCCTGGTTTCACATCAACATGATCTCAGGCACAAACCTCCTTGTTTTTCCATTTTGTCTTTAAGTTACTTGTTGAAACAACTGCACAAATATGACACAGATAGAAAATCAGGCATCTTCTGCCCCCAGTGCCTACTAATAAATGATTTTCTGCCACTTTAATGATAAAGATAGAACATTTCCACATTCTGCTACCCTTATTATTTGTCATTTTTGTTGATATTTCTATTGACTACATCTTTCAATATTTTAACAATGGAACATTTATTTAGGGTGTTCCAGACCCAGCCTTTAGTGGTAAAGGTTTCATTGTTATATTTCTATTATGTTTCCTTTAAAAATCATTATCCTATTTAAACGGATTAAGTCAATTCTATAGGCATTTATCTTATGATATTGATGAAATTGATACATAGAGGGCAGTAGTACAAGTTGATTGGACTTGAGAACCTCTATTAGCACAGTTAAGTATAAATATTATCTATATGTAAACCAAAGTACAGGCCGAGTGAGATTCTCTGACTTTTTTCCACTGTCTGCCCCTCAAGCCTGTGAGAAATGGAATAGTTCTTGCCCTATCAGTAAACAAAGGATGTCACAGTCTTCAGCACTTGCAGCCCTCCAATGTGAGCCGGCGGGCCCTGAGGCACTCAGGATATGCAAATACAGAATGCAGGCCCCAGAGAGCTGAGGTGCATATCAAAGGAAGGAATTCAGTGAGCCCAGGCAAAGAAAAGCGCCGCATTCCTCACCTTGGGAGAGCTGGTTTTCCTTAGTTAACAATCACCTTTTGATGTTCCCCATTACCTGCGTCAGTTCCCTGCCCTGTCCCCTCCCCCCGGTACTTTAGCTCAGGGAGGAAGGAGCGCAGAGGGTCTCGGCTGAATAAGGGGCCTGCGCGCCTCGGGAGGAGTTTTCAGCCGCTTTCCCCGCAGTCGGGAAGAGGGGCGATGACGCTGCAGCCGGACCCTGCGCCTCCCTTGCCCCGTTTCCCCTCAGGACGCTCAGGCCGACCCCCTCCTCACGCCCACCAGGCCTCGCGAGCCAGGACGAGGGCAGGGGCGAGAGGACGGACCGAAGTTCCCGGGGACCAGACGCTGGAGGCCGCTCTTTCTGCACAGCTGCGGCGGGTGGCAGCGAACCCCTGCCCCTCAGAAGCTGGTCTTGTGCTGCTGCCCGGGCACCGGACCAGGCGGAGGGTCGGCGCCCACTTACCCGGCCCGCCGTCCCCGCGACTGTCATGGCTTCGGCAGCCGGGGCACCTCCAGAGCCGGCAGCCTCAGTGAGGTTGCCCTCCCCTCGGGCTCCGGGGCAGTTCCGTGAAGGCGGAGGGAAGAGACCCCGCCTGAGCCGGGAGTTCCAGCTCTGAGGAAACGCGGGCTCTGTTCAGCGCGCAGTGGGTGGGACCGCTCTGCCCCGAGGCCTTCCGGGAGGGAGCGGGGCGGCGGGGGAGGGCGCCGCCAGGAGCGCAGGGCCCCGTCGGGGGTCCTGGAGGGGCGGCCCGGCCTGGGGGCCATGCCCATTGTGGCCGCAGCCCAGGCCTTTTTCCTGGAATCCTACCCAAAAAAATTAGAAAGATACAGTCTATAGTAAATACTCACAAATGATTGTTGCTGCTGTGCTCACTATTCTATTAAAGGTGTAAAATCCATAAAACACTTTAAGTTCAAAATTAAATATGAATTTTTACCTTTCTAATTATGTCTCTGATATTCACAGTTGTGGTTAATGAATCAGAGACTGTGGCATCACTAGTTAAAAATGAGCTTGTTAAAAAAATAGAACTCAGGCCCACCGGACCTACTGAATCACAATCTGCACTTTTACAATCTCCCCAGTGTACTCGTGTACCCATGAATAGTTGAAAGGTACATTTCTACCTCGACAGGTCTTTTCTCTATGAGAAATACACACATTTTATCCAGTTTGATATAAATAAAACACTCAAAAATGCATATGCCTGTGTTGAAACCATCATTTTATCATTTCTTTTTCAGACAAGTATAGTCTCTATACTGGTTTTGTGGCTCACATGCCATACTCTTTTCTTGTAGGTAGAAATAAGGTAGAGAAAGTCACTTTGTAAAAAAAAAATTATATATATATATATATATATATATATATATATATATTTATATGTATTAGTGGATAATTGAAGACACTCTTCTAAATTAAAACCTTCCTTAACTTGCTGTTTTCTTCTTGGGTCATATTATGAACTCTTCCCGTGGCCACATGGCATGTGTACGTTTAATTTCAGGGACTGCTGACATTCCAGGATGTGGCCATAGATTTCTGTCAAGAGGAGTGAGAATGCCTGGACCAAGATCAATGGGAATTGTACAGGGATGTGATGTTAGAGAAGTATAGGAACCTGCTCTCCTTGGGTGAGGATACCTTCCTTCCAGAATTCCTTATCCAACCACAGGGTTTGGAGTCCTTCATTTGTAGAATATCTCCTGGAATCTTCTGCTTCCTACAATAGGGTTTCAGATTGCAACGTTTCAGGAAAGATTGGGAGTTTGTGGGTATAATTTTCCTTATTCTTTTAAAATTGCAGCCTCCCTTTTAATATACTTTGTAACTGCTTGGGATGTGTCTATATGAACTGTGTACTATATGCTTCTGTTATAGTCCTTACAATCTTTTATTGCCTTATTTTCTCTAACAATTTTCCATGGATTCTTTGGGCTTAAGGTATATTAACAGGGAGACTGCGAATCTGGGACTTCCCTGGTGATGCAGTGATTAAGAATTCGCCTGCCAATGAACTATGGGACCCGGTTCGATCCCCGGTCCGGGAAGATCTCACGTGCCACGGAACAACTAAGCCATTGGGCCACAACTACTGAGTCTGCACGCCACAACTACTGAAGACGGTGTGTCTTGAGCCCATGCGCCATTTATTTTTTGGAGAATAAAACCACTTCTGAGTGATTAAAATTTAGGCCAGCTAGTCAAAATGCTTTATCACCTGTTCTTCTAAAACACTGGTCAATGGAACAAGTTTTACTAGGGATAACAGTGTAATTGTATTCTGGAGTTCATATGGGCAATATGGTTTATGACCTTGATGCTGGATCACGACATTTCAACGGTATAACTGCTATTAATTGTCTGTTTGTTCAACGATTAAAGTCTCACGTGATCTGAGTTCAGACTGGAGTCATCCTGGTTGGTTTCTGTCTATTGCAGATTTCTTCCAGTATGAAAGGACAAGAGCAATACGGCTTCCTTTACAAAATGTCTTCAAACTAAATGATGATATAATCTACATTCAATTCATTTATACATACCCTACTGTAGAACAGGGTTCGTTACGCTGGCAGAGCCCGGTAATTATGTAAAACTGAAACTTTTTCTGCACTGGTTCAAGTCCTCTTCCTAAGAATATGTTTATAATCAACATTTCTTTCACAAATTACCCAATTTAATTCACCATAGCATTCCTCATATTAACTAAATGGAAAATCCTAGGCTATATACAAATCCAGAAAGGGCCAAAAATCGTCAGCCCCCATGGATGATTACAACCCATTGCTGAGGCATTCAAATTACTTATTAAAGAACCACTATGTCCATCAACATCATCAATTTATATATTATTGCCCCAATGCTAGCCTTAACCCTGGCTCTCACAACATGAATTCCTCTTCCCATATCTTATCCACTAATTAGTATAAATGTAGGCATATTATTTCTATTAGCCATATCACACCTAGCCATTTATTCCATCCTCAGATCTGGATGAACTTCACATTCAAAATACTCACTCACTGGAGCTCCAGGAACAATAGCACAGACGATCATCTCATATGAAGTAATGTAGCAGTTATTCTATTCTCAGTCTTACTGGTAAATGGATCATTTACACTTTCAACAGTAATTATTACACAAGAACACCTATGACTAATTTTCTCGTGACCCCTACCCAGAATTTGATTATCTCCGCAGTAGCAGAAATCCAGTGAAGCCCCACTTGATTTAACAGAAGTAGAATCAAAACCTGTACATGTCTTCAATGTAGAAAATGTAGCAGGCCCATTCACCCCGTCCTTCCTAGAGAATATGTCAATTTCCCTATAATAAACGTTTCCACAGCAATCTATTTTTAGGAGCATTCGACAATCCCTAGGTGCCAGAATTATAGATTCTTTCATCTTGTAAATATAGTTTTCTTTAAAAAATAATTTTTATAGTTTTACTACCTTTAAACAAAATGTACTCCATTGCTGTGGAATATTCCTTCATAGGAGCGTGCATGGTTCATTTCTGCATCCGTCTGTGATGGCCTTCAGGTTCCTTCAGGTTTGGCTCCTGTGGCTGCAAGTCCATGTCCGTGTGTCCTGGTGCAGGGCTGGTGGGTTTGTGTTCAACTGGGAGGAGCACTGTGGGTCTCTGTGCACGGACTTCGCTATCTGAGGCCCGATTGCTTCAGAAGTGGTTGCATCCCCCCGTTGCGTACCAGGCTTTCCATTGCTCCACATCCTGCTGATGTTTGATACTATGTCTTTCATGTCTGCCATTCTGGTAGGTGTATGCACAGTATTTTGCTTATGGCTTTAATCCCTCTGTTGTTAGTGAAGTTGTGCATCTTGTGGTATTCATGGACTATTTCCTGTTGTTTTTTGAAAAGTTTTAAAAATTGTGGTCTGGTACACATAACATAAAATGTACTATCTTAAGCATTTTTAAGTGCACATTTCAGGGTCAGGAAGTAATTCACACTGTTGTGCAAACCTGACCACCATCATCCTGCAGAACTTTTTCATCTTGCAAAATTGAAACAGTCCCCATTAAACACTCACTCCCCATTGTCCCTCCCTCAGCCTCTGGCCCTCAACATCCTACTTTATGTCTCTATATTTCCGACTGCTCTAGGGGCCTTGTATGAGTGGATCAAGCACTGTTTGTTTTTTTGTGTCTAGCTTACATCACTGAGCATAATGCCCTCAAGGTTCATCCCTGCTGCATCCTGTGTCAGAATTGACTTGCTTTTTAGGCTGAATAGCCTTTCCTTGTATTGATGGATCGTGTTTTTCTTCTCCATTCATCCATTAGTGGACACATGTAATATCTACATTCATTTCTACTGTCATAATATTTGTGGAATAAAATCAGAAAGTCCTATGAATCAAAAGTCATTTGCCATTAACTTTTTTCTTAAACTTTTTGTTGTGGAAAACATCAAGGCTAAGAAAAGGGAAAAATACATGTCAGCTTCACTTGTGTTCAGGAATTAATGCTTTACGGATTCACTTTATTCCCTGTGTGTGTGCTATGCGTGTGCATGTGCCTGTTTGCATACATATGCTGTGCATGTGCATAGGTATGTGAACTTGCACACATTAGTGTGTGCATGGGCATATGGGTGCATGTGTGTTCACATGCTAGTGTGTGAATATATTTGTGCTGTGCACGTGCATATGTTTGTGTGTGTGCTGTGCCTGCCTGTGCGCACAGCTGTGTGTTTGCTGGAACCACTTGCAAGTTGGCTGCAGACTGAATTGTGCCCCAGATATATCCGCACGCAGCTGCTCTAACAATCCTGCGTAGCCACGTAAAGGTCACAGATCTCAGGGATTTCAATGGACGGAGCAGGATATCCTGACACAGAGTTTGTCTTCCAATGACTGTCACTGTCTCAGTAACATCCTTCACACCTTCTTTAAGCCCCATTCAGGGTCCAGTTTAGACTCCCATTACATTCAGTCACCTGTCCCAGGTCCCCTAAAGCAACAATGTCACCGTTGGAGAGCCTGGCCAAGGCCGGGGGTGCCCCTCCTGTTGGCCTGGCCTCCAGGCCCTGCCCTTGGCTCCTGTTTTCTCATATCTCAGCCAGGCCCCGACTTGGATCGGGCCGACACCTCTTTCCTCACAGGGTCCCATCGCCCAGTCAAGGGGGTTCATTCTCCCCAAACACAGCATCAGGAGTCGGGGGCTGACAGTCCCCACTGGGTCTCCTTCATGTGAGACCCTGTGCTGTTGAAAGAGCAGGCACCCAGCCCTCGGGGGTGGGGGACTGGGGGGCGACATGCGGCCCACGATGGGCAGGCGGGTGTCCGGGTGGGGCGAGCCAGTATGCAAGGAGTTCCGCGGTGGGTTCTCCTCTCCAACGGCTTCTGTGCCCCTAACTCTCCCCGTGCCTCCCCTCGAAGACAGTGCGGTGCCCGGGTTGGGAACTATGGGAGCCGTCAGCCACCGCCCCCTCTACACACACACACACACGCACATGCACACGCACACGCACACGCTGCAGGGAAGCAGGACCTGAGTGCAGGGGTCTCAGCGGCCCTGAGCGCCCCACCCGGAATCGGCCAGCCGAATGGACAGACCGGATCTCCCTGCCTGGACCATGCAGGACTCTCCTGACCTGGCTTGCAGTGTGGCCGCCTCCTTCTGGAAGCCTGGGAGGCTGGAATCAGGCCACTTCTTGTCTGTCCTGGCAGCAGACTGGGCTGCACTCTAAGAAGTTCGTGGCTCGCCCGTGGATGCTGACCATCAGGTGGCCAGAGACATTGGGAACATTTCTGTTTTGCCTGTTGAAATGTTTAATGACAAAGATTTTGTTCAGTTTCCTGATGTGGGTGTCCAAAGATGAGAGACCCATGTGTGTGATCTGTACCCCCTATGAGATCAGCCCTAAGCTAGTTTAAACATGATCAAGTTGTGTCTACATGGTAGATTTAGACCTCTGCATGTCCTGTCTACTGATTATGTTTAGAGCTGACCATGTGTTGTCTAGAATAAGAAGATTTAGACCTGACCATGTTCTGTGTACGCTAGGACTACGGGGACCTGGGTAGAGACCCGGCCTGGCCTCACTACTGGGAAGCTCCGTGCCTGCATCTGAATGTCAGTGCTTAGATGTCTGGGGTCTGGAGCTGAGGTGGGCTTGTGTACGTAACAGCCTCTCTTCTGAGTGTGGTGACCTGGTCCTCCCAAGGGTCAGTGCTATGGTCGGGGCCTTAGTCTTAATCCCTGCAAGGTTCACCTTCCCTGGGGCTCATGGAGAATCCTCAGGAGGACTACCTGGCAATAATTCCAATTTACCAGCACGTGCACGGTGCATAGGGAAGCAGGTTTAGCTGCTGAATTGATTGCAGGGCACGCAGATCGGGCAAAAGGCCGATGGGTGACAGCTGAGTCTGCTGCTGAGCTCTCCCTCCAGTCTACCGTCCCTACTCAGCAGAGTCCAGAGCTGCCCCTCGGCTTTCAGCCCTGCTGTCCTGTGAGTGTTCTCAACATGTAAGTGAGACGAGAAAGGACTGAGCATGCCAGCACCAGGGTCGTGTGTTCAACTCTAGTATGAAAGCTGTAAAAACAGTTAAAATCACACAGAACCAAAGTGAGAAGAGGAGGACTCCTCTGGGACAAGTGTGGGGAAAGGAGACCCACCTGACACTTTTTCCCATCCCAGGAGGTCCCAGGGACCCAGCTTGTTTCCACATTGGGGGAGCCCCCTGCAGAGCCATGGTGTCCTGACCAAGGGGACGTGTGACCCCAGGTGCAGGGTCTGGGGAGGTGAGGTCACCCTGGGACTGTGGACATGTGACCCAGGTGGAGGGGTCTGGGGAGGTGGGTCACCCTGGTGAGTGTGGATGTGTGGCCCCAGGTATAGGGTGCTGGGACTGTGTGGGTCTCACCATACCTGCATGGGTCAGGAGCACATGGATGGGGAGACCGCATATGCGCTCTTTGCCTGCAGTGTGTCCTGTCCCCTTTGAGATTTCCAACCTCTGCATTAAGGGTGTTGTCCTGATTAACCTGTGGTTCCTTTTCTTCTCTTCATCTTGTCACAATCATATGAGGTCAGGCATGTTTGAGTGGGTTGCTGCTCTGTGTTCCGGTGAGTGACAACACTTGGTGGTATCGTATTAATACTATAGCATATCATATGTCTAATCTATGGGGGTCACCACTGCCTGGGTCCCCCTGGACAGAGGTCAGGTGAGCACAGACTAGCCCCCCCTAAGAATGGTCTCCCACGTGCTCTGTGAGGGTACCGTGATGGCCCCTAAGGTAGGGGACTGTGTCTGGGCCTCCGACATTTGTGATGAAGGGGAGTCGAAATGGAATCTCAATTAACAAGACATTATCTTAAGAATTTATTTTAAGTGAAATAAAACACACGTCATATACCCTTTACCATCATCACCATTTTAAGTGCACGTTTCTGAGGCATCAGATAGATTCACTTTCTCGTGGAGCCATCACCACCATCACTAGAACTTTTCGTCCTTCAAAACCACAATTCCACAACCATGAAAGTCTCATTCCCCATTCCCTCCCACTGTCCCTGGCACCGATATCCACTTCAATCCCTGAGTTGTCGACTCCAGGGCACCCACTGGAGTGGAATCCTGCCGTGTTTGCTGACGGGTCATTTTGGAAGAGCTGACTTTCAATCTGAAGCTCTGCCTGTTCGCATCTGAAGAATCTGCATTTAAGGAGAGGGTGTATGAGGAAGGGGGTGTATGCGGGACAAAGGTGTCCGGGGTGCAGGTGAGCCAGGACCTGACCAGCTGCCTTTTGGGTCCTCTGGTCCCATCTCTTGGTCTGTGCCTCATCTGCATCATCACTGTCCCCGCTGCCACCGCTGGGGTGTTGTTGTCTGAGTGAGAGTCCCCTGGTGCCCCTGCTCTCCTCCCCTCCTCCTGCTGGTTGCGGAGGGAACTGCTTGCTGTGTGGTCTCTACTCCTGAGGCATGAAGGACCCTGTAGCATGGACCTGCAGAGTGTGGGGTGTGGTCCCAAGAGCATGGGGCCCACATAGGACACGACATTGGGGCGTGACAAGTGCTAGGGCTGCCTCATCACTGACAGGGAATGTTGCCCAGATCCTGCTCCAGAGGGCGTGGTGGGTGGCCTGGGACCCTAGAGGCCCCATTCCTATACTGGAGCTTGGAGAGTGCATCCCCATGGGCTGCAGATTCACCCCATATCTCAGCCATATCCCTCTGTCCTGTCTTTGAACTCAGGAAAACGAGCTCTCTTGTCCACAACATAGGCCTGGTCCTGTTGATATAACGATTCTTTAAGTTAGGCGTCCTGGGATAGCAGCTCCTTTTAGGCCTGAGAAGGAACAACTCCGGAGTGTACAACGATTTCAGATGAAACTAATATTCAATGACTATCCCTAACTACTCGGTTGTTGACTTCTATTAGTCATTATTCTCCTGGTTTTAGCTCTGATGTGGGGATTACAGAGGAGTCAACATTTAAATCTTCGTAATCTGTGTATTTGTAGCTTCAGTATCGTTACTGACCCATAGTTTTTTATGGTTTGGGAAGAGTTATTGATTTCATGTATCATGTAAAGGATTCACAATGATGATAGGGCAATTAAGATTACAATAATAGCTAGTAAATTGTTCACATTTTCTCTACCTGTGCATCTATTGTATGCATATGAGTTTAGATGTCAATATTAGTGAAATGATATAGAGGACTAGAGAACTTATTTTAAAAATCACTATTAATGTGTGATGAAGAAAATGTAAAAGTTTTTCCATAATCGGTGATGTTGTATCTTGAGAGCCTAGATGAAATTGATATGCCTTAGTGATATACAGGATTTTAGCCTATCATTTAACTTTGACAAAGCTACATCACTTTTTACTTTTATCTCATTTATTGAGGAAGACATAATTGTTATGGTGTTGGCTTGAAACTGGTTGAAAAGGACTTGAGTCCTTCCTTATTTTACATTTACATAGGTAGGATCTTGAAACGTAGGATATGGTGGAGGACATCCGTGTAACCATTCTAGGTTAGGAGTAGCAATTTCCACTGCTAAGCCTTCTTGTTTAGACACAAATGCTTTTCAAAGTATGAAGATTATTAGCATTACTGCTGCTACTGAGATGAATGAGCCTAAAGACAAAATATTTCATGTTGTGTGTGCCTCAGGGTACTCAGACTAACGTAGTGACATCCCTGAGAGGCCACGAAAGTGCTGCAGGAAGTCATATTTACTACTACAAATATACTTGTGAAGTGAATTTTTGCTCATGCTGAGTTAACTGTATAACCTGAGAATAGTGGGAATCAGTGTAGAAAGCCTCCTATAATAGTGAAGACTGCTCCCATGGACATTAGGTCATGGAAGTGTGCTACTACATAGTATATATCCTGGAGGACAATGTCTGGGGATGAGTTGGCTAAGATGATTCCTGTCAAACCACCTACTGTAAAAAGAAAAACTAAAGCCTAAAACTCATAATATAGTGGGAGGTCATATAGTATTACCTCCGTGAACAGTTGCTAACCAGGGACTTCCCTGGTGACGCAGTGGTTAAGAATTCGTCTGCCAATGCAGGGGACACGGGTTCGAGCCCTTGTCTGGGAAGATTCCACATGCCGCGGAGCAAAAAGCCCGTGTGCCACAACTACTGAGCCTGCCCTCTAGAGCCCGCAAGCCACCACTACTGAAGCCCACGCGCCTAGAGGCCGTGCTCTGCAACAAGAGAAGCCACTGCAATGAAAGGGCCGCACACCGCAACGAAGAGTAGCTGCCGCTCACCGCAAACAGAGAAAGCCCATGCGCAGCAACCAAGACCCAACTCAGCCAAAAAAAAAAAAAAAAGAAAAGAAAAAGAAAAATTAAATAAAGAGTTGCTAATCAGCTAGATACTTTTACTCCTGTAGGGATAGAAGTAATTACGGTAGCTGATGCAAAGTGTGCTCCTGAGTCCACAGCTATCCCTATGGTAAACATATGATGGGCCCACAAGAGAACTCCTAAAAAACCAGTGGACATGACTCATACTATTCCCAGATAGCTGAAAGGCAATTTTTGTCCTAAATAGTATGTAATGATATGTGAGTTTATAACAAACCCTGTTAGGCCATGAATACAGACTTCAGGGTGAGCAAAGTATCAAAAGAGGTGTTGGTATAGGATTCGGTCTCCTCCTGCCGGGTCAAAGAAAGTAGTGTTTAGATTTCTATCTCTTAACAGCATGGCAATTCTGGCTGCTTGGACTGAGATTGGTAATTATAGTAATATGGCTATAGTTGTGGAAGATTAAACAAATAATGGTGTTTGGTATTGGGATATGACTGCTGGTTTTGTATTAAAGACTATAGTAATAAAAGTAATAATACCAAGAATTGAGGAGACACCTGCTAAATGTAAGGAGAAAACAGTTAGGTCGACAGAGGCTCCTGCATGGGCCAGATTGCAGGCTAGAGCTGAATACACGGTCCCACTGGTACCAGAACCAGCTTCTACTATTGGTGATATGAGTAGGAGTAAGAATGATGGGGGAAGTAGGCAAAAGTTTATATGATTTATTGGGGGAAATGCTACTTCAGGTGTCCGAGTTATTAGTGGCCCAAGTCAGTTTTCAAAAGCCTGCAATCATAACGGGTACAGCTATAAAGAAAATTATTACAAGTGCAGGGACTGTTATGACAACCTTACAGATTTGGGCATCTCCAAGTAGCGGTCCAGGTCAGCATAGCTCAGCCTGGATTAATATAATTAAGGTGCTGCCTGCTACTCCAGCTCAAGCACCAAATAGTAAATATAAAATGCCGATATCTTTGTGATTTGTTGAAAATATACAGCAGTGTATGAACAGAGGTAAAATGACTGAGTTAGCATTAGACTGTAAATCTGAAGACAGAGATTGAGCCCTCTTTCTGGCAAACCCTGTGGTGAATCAACAAATTGAATTGTAACTTCAGAGAAGCAGCTTCAATTCTGCCAGTGATTATCCTGCCTTTTTTTTTTCTTTTTTTCTTTCTCAAATGAAGGAGAAGTAGACTGAAGCCAGTTGACTAGAGGATTTGCCTGTTAACTAAAGTTTCCTGGGGTTAAAACTCATCAATCTCGTAAAGATTTGGCTTCAATACAGTGTTTGCTTTACATTCAATTGATGTAGAATAAAGTCTTGCAATCCTTATTTTTAGGAATTAAGTCAATTTCACTTGTTTAGGGTTTTGAAAGCTCTTGGTCTGAACTAACCTAAATTCCTAGTCCAGCACCGATAGAATGGGTGTTGTGTGTAGTAACCGTGAGGGTATTATGATTGGTAACGATAGGAAGGTTATTTCTTTGTATGTTGAAATCGTTTTGTGTTTGTGTTGTTTAATGAAGGGAATATAGTTAGTGATGTGGAGTATGTTAGCTGCAAGTAGAAATATATGCTGAGGACTGCTATGGTGGCTATTAGTGTTGGTAGAATGATGTTGTCGTTTTTGTTATCTCTTGGATAATTATTCATTTGCGTAGAAAGCCTGATAGTGATGGGCGATGTCCTAATGATACTATAATGGTGAGGAAAATGATTGTGATGGGAGGTGTTTTATCTCATGTGTGTGATAATGATACTCTTGTAGTACATGATCTGGGCATAAATAAGAAGAAGATAGTGTTGTTATGATATAAATTAGTATGTTTAGGATTGTTATAATCTGAATATACATTATAATAGCTGTTATTCATCCTATATGGGCAATTGATGAGGAGGGTGTAATATTTTCCAGGTGAGTATGGCGAAGTCTGCCTCAGCCTCCAGCTATGATTTATAATATCACTATGATTAATAGTATATTTAGGTTGATGGATGGTGACATGTGGTATAAAACTGATAGGGATGCAATTTTGTCATGTTGATAGCATCAGGTCTGCTGTTCATGGGATGCCTCGTGTGACTTCAGGCACTCAGAAGTGAAATGGGGAAAGTCCTACTTTTGTGACAAGGGCGATTGTCATGAGGGGGGATGCTGCTGGATTAAAGATTCTTGTTATTCACTGTGCTCTTTGACCAGAGTTTATTAGATTAATGATAATAGCCTTTATAAGTAGTATGGATGTGGTGGACTGTTTTAGGAAATATTTGTTGGATGCTTCTGTAGCTTATGGGTTCATGTTTTTTATTAGAATGGGGATACCATTAACCAGTGTGAGCTTGTTATACAATTATATTTCCTGAGAAAATGGTTAGTAGAATGATGGTAAAAACAATGAGAGTTTATTAGCACAGGAAGGATATACAAAAATATTTTGGGGATATGGGCCTGTAGCTTACTTAGAGAACTTTACTATATAGCATGTGGTGTAATGTGGTAGGTAGCATGGAGAATGTAAAATTATTAGGAAGAATTCAATTCCAGGAATAAGAGCATTGAAACCTCTATGATTTACTCTATCAAAGTAACTCTTTTGTCAGACATATTTCTTAAATTTGTGGTGGGTTGCCTGGTATGATGACAAGTAGTGAAAACTCTCATATACATAAGGTTAATGTTAGTCGTAAAAAAACTTTTCATAAGAGATGTATGCATTGATCATATCAAAATTGTAGGTAGGAGGCTCAAATTCATAGAAAGGAGATTGTTAGATGTGTTTTAATGATGACTTGGGCTGTATATAATTCTGGCACCTAGGGATTGTCGAATGCTCTTAAAAATAGATTGCTGTGGAAATGTTTATTATAGGGAAATTGACATATTCTCTAGGAGGGACGGGGTGAATGGGCCTGCTTCATTTTCTACATTGAAGACATATACAGGTTTTGATGCTACTTCCGTTAAATCAAGTGGGTCTTCATTGGATTTCTGCTACTGCGGAGATAATCAAATTCTGGGTAGGGGTCAGGAGAAAATTAGTCATAGGTGTTCTTGTGTAATAATTACAGTTGAAAGTGTAAATGATCCATTTACCAGTAAGACTGAGAATAGAATAACTTCTTCATTACTTCATAGGAGATGATTGTCTGTGCTATTTTTCCTAGAGCTCCAGTGAGTGAGTATTTTGAATGTGAAGTTCATCCAGATCTGAGGATGGAATAAATGGCTAGGTGTGATATGGCTAATAGAAATAATATGCCTACATTTATACTAATTAGTGGATAAGATATGGGAAGAGGATTTCATGTTTTGAGAGCCAGGGATAGGGCTAGCATTGGGGTAATAATATATAAATTGATGATGTTGATGCACATAGTGGTTCTTTAATAAGTAATTTGAATGCCTCAGCAATGGGTTGTAATCATCCATGGGGGTGATGATTTTTGGCCCTTTCTGGATTTGTATATAGCCTAGGAGTTTCCATTTAGTTAATATGAGGAATGCTATGGTGAATTAAATTGGGTAATTTGTGAAAGAATGTTGATTATAAACATATTCTTAGGAAGAGGACTTGAACGAGTGCAGAAAATGTTTCAGTTTTACATAATTACCGGGCTCTGCCAGCGTAACGAACCCTGTTCTACAGTAGGGTATGTATAAATTAATTGAATGTAGATTATATCATCATTTAGTTTGAAGACATTTTGTAAAGGAAGCCGTATTACTCTTGTCCTTTCATACTGGAAGAAATCTGCAATAGACAGAAACCAACCAGGATGACTCCATTCTGAACTCAGATCACGTGAGACTTTAAACGTTGAACAAACAGACAATTAATAGCAGTTATACCCTTGAAACGTCGTGATCCAGCATCAAGGTCATAAACCATATTGCCCATATGAACTCCAGAATACAATTACAATGTTATCCCTAGTAAAACTTGTTCCACTGACCAGTGTTTTACAAGAACAGGTGATAAAGCATTTTGACTAGCTGGCCTAAATTTTAATCACTCAGAAGTGGTTTTATTCTCCAAAAAATAAATGGCGCATGGGCTCAAGACACACCGGCTTCAGTAGTTGTGGCGTGCAGACTCAGTAGTTGTGGCCCAATGGCTTAGTTGTTCCGTGGCACGTGAGATCTTCCCGGACCGGGGATCGAACCGGGTCCCCTGCATTGGCAGGCGAATTCTTAATCACTGCATCACCAGGGAAGTCCCAGATTCGCAGTCGCCCTGTTAATATACCTTAAGCCCAAAGAATCCATGGAAAATTGTTATAGAAAATAAGGCAATAAAAGATTGTAAGGACTATAACAGAAGCATATAGTACACAGTTCATATAGACACATCCCAAGCAGTTACAAAGTATATTAAAAAGGAGGCTGCAATTTTAAAAGAATAAGAAAAATTATACCCACAAACTCCCAATCTTTCCTGAAACGTTGCAATCTGAAACCCTATTGTAGGAAGTAGAAGATTCCAGGAGACATTCTACAAAAGAAGGACTCCAAACCCTGTGGTTGGATAAGGAATTCTGGAAGGAAGGTATCCTCACCCAAGGAGAGCAGGTTCCTAACTTCTCTAACATCACATCCCTGTACAATTCCCATTGATCTTGGTCCAGGCATTCTCACTCCTCTTGACAGAAATCTATGGCCACATCCTGGAATGTCAGAAGTCCCTGAAATTAAACGTACACATGCCATGTGGCCACGGGAAGAGTTCATAATATGACCCAAGAAGAAAACAGCAAGTTAAGGAAGGTTTTAATTTAGAAGAGTGTCTTCAATTATCCACTAATACATATATATATATATTTTTTTACAAAGTAACTTTCTCTACCTTATTTCTAACTACAAGAAAAGAGTATGGCATGTGAGCCACAAAACCAGTATAGAGACTATACTTGTCTGAAAAAGAAATGATAAAATGATGGTTTCAACACAGGCATATGCATTTTTGAGTGTTTTATTTATATCAAACTGGATAAAATGTGTGTATTTATCATAGAGAAAAGACCTTTCGAGGTAGAAATGTACCTTTCAACTATTCATGGGTACACGAGTACACTGGGGAGATTGTAAAAGTGCAGATTGTGATTCAGTAGGTCCGGTGGGCCTGAGTTCTATTTTTTTAACAAGCTCATTTTTAACTAGTGATGCCACAGTCTCTGATTCATTAACCACAACTGTGAATATCAGAGACATAATTAGAAAGGTAAAAATTCATATTTAATTTTGAACTTAAAGTGTTTTATGGATTTTACACCTTTAATAGAATAGTGAGCACAACAGCAACAATCATTTGTGAGTATTTACTATAGACTGTGTATCTTTCTAATTTTTTTGGGTAGGATTCCAGGAAAACGGCCTGGGCTGCAGCCAAAATGGGCATGGCCCCCAGGCCGGGCCGCCCCTCCAGGACCCCCGACGGGGCCCTGCGCTCCTGGCGGCGCCCTCCCCCGCCGCCCCGCTCCCTCCCGGAAGGCCTCGGGGCAGAGCGGTCCCACCCACTGCGCGCTGAACAGAGCCAGCGTTTCCTCAGAGCTGGAACTCCCGGCTCAGGCGGGGTCTCTTCCCTCCGCCTTCACGGAACTGCCCCGGAGCCCGAGGGGAGGGCGACCTCACTGAGGCTGCCGGCTCTGGTCGTGCCCCGGCGGCCGAAGCCATGACAGTCGCGGGGACGGCGGGCCGGGTAAGTGGGCGCCGACACTCCGCCTGGTCCGGTGCCCTGGCGGCAGCACAAGACCAGCTTCTGAGGGGCACGGGTTCGCTGCCACCCGCCGCTGCTGTGCAGAAAGAGCGGCCTCCAGCGTCTGGTCCCCGGTAACTTCGGTCCCTCCTCTCGCCCCTGCCCTCGTCCTGGCTCGCGAGGCCTGGTGGGCGTGAGGAGGGGGTCGGCCTGAGCGTCCTGAGGGGAAACGGGGCAAGGGAGGCGCAGGGTCTGGCTGCAGCGTCAACTCCCCTCTTCCCGACTGCGGGGAAAGCCGCTGAAAACTCCTCCCGAGGCAGGCAGGCCCCTTATTCAGCCGAGTCCCTCTGCGCTCCTTCCTCCCTGAGCTAAAGTACCGGGGGGAGGGGACAGGGCAGGGAACTGGCGCAGGTAATGGGGAACATCAAAAGGTGATTGTTAACTAAGGAAAACCAGCTCTCCCAAGGTGAGGATGCAGCGCTTTTCTTTCCCGGGGCTCACTGAAATCCTTCCTTTGATATGCACCTCAGCTCTCTGGGGCCTGCATTCTGTATTTGCATATCCTGAGTGCCTCAGGGCCCGCCGGCTCACATTGGAGGGCTGCAAGTGCTGAAGACTGTGACATCCTTTGTTTACTGATAGGGCAAGAACTATTCCATTTCTCACAGGCTTGAGGGGCAGACAGTGGAAAAAAAAGTCAGAGAATCTCACTCGGCCTGTACTTTGGTTTACATATAGATAATATTTATACTTAACTGTGCTAATAGAGGTTCTCAAGTCCAATCAACTTGTACTACTGCCCTCTATGTATCAATTTCATCAATATCATAAGATAAATGCCTATAGAATTGACTTAATCCATTTAAATAGGATAATGATTTTTAAAGGAAACATAATAGAAATATAACAACGAAACCTTTACCACTAAAGGCTGGGTCTGGAACACCCTAAATAAATGTTCCATTGTTAAAATATTGAAAGATGTAGTCAATAGAAATATCAACAAAAATGACAAATAATAAGGGTAGCAGAATGTGGAAATGTTCTATCTTTATCATTAAAGTGGCAGAAAATCATTTATTAGTAGGCACTGGGGGCAGAAGATGCCTGATTTTCTATCTGTGTCATATTTGTGCAGTTGTTTCAACAAGTAACTTAAAGACAAAATGGAAAAACAAGGAGGTTTGTGCCTGAGATCATGTTGATGTGAAACCAGGGATGGCCACCTTGTGCCAGGTGAGTTAAGTTTACCTGGCAGGTAGACCGCAGAGCTCCTGGGAAGCAAGGGTTGGAATTTTTCTGCTGGGTGCCCCTTAGGTTCTGTGACTTGACTGACTGTGAGTCATGTTTCGGGAAAGACCTGATCACAGGAAAAGGGTGGGAATAGAGTGATTTGGGGAGCAGCTAACCACATTCATCACAGCTCACGGCCTGAATGAATTTTAAAGAAACAGGAAAACAAATGCTTCTTATGGAATCAGAGAATGTGAGGGCTGGACAATCCCAGAAAATGAGGAACACCCATCCCATTTTCCAGATGACAAAACAGAGGTCCAGCAAGGTGAAATCCCTCACCCAAGTTGCACCCGTCTCTCCTCCCCACTACGTGGTTCATGAAAGCAGGACTCTTCCTGTCTTGATCACTGCTGAAGCCCAAAAAGGGCCAGGCATCTAGCAGCTGCTCCAAAAATGTGGATTGACTGTAGGAACAATGCTATTTCTTTCTTTCTCACTCTTCTTCAGGATTGTGCCAAGAACTCCCCAGGTTGCAATGTAATTCGATAAATGTAAATATTAATTGAGTTTTGTTGTGATGAGGACTTAGGCTTTGAAGGTAACAGACTTGGTTCAGATCTTGGTTCTGCCACTCCATAGCTGTTTGGCTTTGGGAAAATTACTAAACCTCTCTGAGATTATTTTCTCCTTTGTAAAGTGGGGATAAATCTATCTGAGCCAGCAGAGCACCTGCATGAGAGATGTGCACTAAATATTGGTCTTTCTCACTCTCCTACACCATCTCTCTGTTCTTCCCAGAGAAGCTGTACAGAAGGATATAGTACTTTTGTTTAAAATAGTTAACTAATTAATTAATTAATTTGTTTTTGGCTGCGTTAGGTCTTCGTTGCTATGTGCAGGCTTTCTCTAGTTCGGCAAGCGGGGGCTACTCTTTGTTGCGGTGCGCGGGCTTCTCATTGCGGTGGCTTCTCTTGCTGCGCTTGTTGTGGAACACCGGTTCTAGGCGCGCGGGTTTCAGTAGTTGTGGTCTGCAGGCTCAGTAGTTGTGGCCCATGGGCTTAGCTGCTGCGCGGCATGTGGGATCTTCCCTGAACAGGGCTCGAACCCATGTCCCCTGCCTTGGCAGGCAGATTCTTAAGAACTGCGCCACCAGGGAAGTCCGATATAGTACTTCTTAAAGAGGGGTTTGAATTTATTTGAGATTGTGTACATTTTTCTTGTAGAAAAGATTTTTCTACTATAGAAGCATAAACACGCAAAACCACTCCAAATGCAGTATTCTGTGGTTTAGATATTATCAGTCACATTTTATAAGTAATTGGGCAAATGCCAAAGCACTAGGTACTGGGGCGTAAGAAGACTCAAATCTGGGGTGACCCCACCCCAATTTCAAGAGCAGGGTGTGCTTTTCAAATCCATGTTTCATCTGGTCTTTGTTTCTCATCCATCCTCTGTGTCTGCCTTTCTCAAGAAGGCTCAGATCCTCGGCTTTCACACCCTCCCAGCTGGCTGTGCCCCAGCTCCCGGCCTGGAACCTCTGCGTGCCTGAGTGTGCCTGCTCCCCCTGTGCATCACCAGCTTTGCCAGGGAGCTGCTGTATCGTGCACTGCTTGCTGTACCCAGAGTACCTGGACCCTTCTGGTACATGAAGTGCACCCTCCTCACCATGTGTGCAGCCCATCCCCTTACCTTATATCCTGCCTCTAAGCCAGGCTTGGGGGTGACTACAGTGTGCATTCAGCTGTGTGAGGTGCTGGGATCAAAGTGAAGTTCCCAACTTTTGAAGTGGCAGGCTTGGGGGCCACACAGTGATTTAAAGTCGGGTCACCTGACTTAAAGGGGGGACTGATTGATTTAAAGCCAAGGCAGCTGACTTAAAGCCTGCGTCCTTCAGCTGCAGGACGAGACCAACTTTGGCGGTGCACGGGTTCTCTCCAAGCCAGCACTGCTGTTCAGGAAGAGATTCCAGTAGCGCCTTAGTGCAGGGGGACTTGGTCCATTGTCTTGCCCCTGCCCTCAGAGGGGGGCCACCTGCTCTTCTGGAGAATCCGGGAGGGGGAAGTGCAGAGTCCCGGCTGGAGTTGCGGCACCGCTTGTCTGATGGCAGGGAAAGGGGGACAGGTCTGTGTGGTGTCCTGGGGCTGGACTCAGCAAGTCGACTCAGCCTCTCAGTCTCCTAACCTCCCCCCCCACACACTGCACAAGAGTTTCCAATAATATTTAATTGCACCTTAGGTTCTCGGTCTTCAAACTCATCCCCAGGCTCCCAGGTCCCTTGATTCAGCCAATTACTCTGTGCTCTTTCTTCTATTAGATACAATCCCAGAGGGAGAGGCTGGGGGATGGGACTGGAGGGATGCCGGCAGCACTGGCCTCAGCTGACTAAAGAGATCCGGGGCCTGCGCTATCACACATGTGCGAGGACCCTTAAGGCGGAATGGAGGGGGCCAGTTAGAGGCAGTCCTTGCTACCTCAACTGATTATGGATCACCGTCGGGTGGGGAGCACGCTGACCCCTGAGAAGTAGTGTTAGGAGGATGTGTTCCTCCCTCGGCTTCAAGGACGTGGGTGGGCTTCAGGGCTCCAGTTCCCCTCCAGGCCTCCAGGTCCGACTGCACAGCAGCGGCCTTGCAGACCCGCCTTCCTGTCCCAAAACTTGCCAGGCTCCAGGAAGAATCCAGACAGCAGAGATGGTGCCTGAGGGCTCCAGCTTGAAAAGTGCTGTCCCTGGGGAGCCAACAGTGGAGGGAGGAAGGGTGAAGGGAGTGGGGGGGTGGGGTCGGGAGGGGTGGCTGCCCTGGGAGACTTTGAGAGAGAAATATTGTCCCCCACACCCCCTGCCCCTGCAACTGACTCATTGATGCCATAAGATCTCAGGGCCTTTTAGTCAGAGACGCCTCTGCTTCTTTACTCCTGTGTTCAAAACTATGCAAAACCAACTCTTCATCCTCTTGCTGCCTTGCCAGGACTTTTAAAGCACTGTTCTTTTGAAGCACTCGTTCCCTAAACTGCAGTTTGGAGCTGTCCCAGCTATTTAAAAGTGTTCTCCTTAAACTGAGACTAAATCCTACTCTTTTGGAAAAACGGCCTTCACTTCACTGGAGATCGTCTTTTCTGCCCATTCCTTCCTTCTACTGCCCTCTTAAGAACCCCTGTGCTCAAAGAGCTTGGTGATTTATTTTTTGCTTGATGTCAAAAAGAAACCTTCCCCATGCACCCCAAAAAGCTTTCCTGGAACATAGGTGTTTCACAACCATGACAGTGTTTTGCAGTTAGTATACACTGGGTAGAGTGCCTAGCAATCCCTCCAAGAGCCAGAGGTGAGCAGACCTTTACTTATTTGATTGGATGCCCTTCAAGTTTAGGAAGGTCCCATTCTTATGACCCAGCAGGTAAGACAGAGCCCTGGATGGCTGTGGCTGTGATTAGATAACTTCTGATGATTTTATTTCCCTTACTGAGCTGCTGCTTCTAGGTTAAATTCGTTTCATTACCTGTCCATTTTTAAAGAAAGGCTGACAAAGTCACTGTAATAGGTCAGGAGTCTGAACTCAGGGTTGGTCAAAGGTACTCACAGGGAGGAAGGTGGATAAAAATAGGTGGGTAAAATAGGAGGGTTGGCAAGTACAGCCAGGACACCCGTGTTCATCATGCATACTAATAAAGGCCAGAATCTCCTCATTTATCTCTGGTGGGAAGTTCTGATGGTTTCACAGGATCAAACTCAAATCATATTCAAACTAGGGGATTTCCCTGAGCATAAAAGGAAGTATCCGTCCCTAGCAGGAGTCGCTGCTGAGGAATAAAGACGTAGATGTAGAGAACGGACCTGAGGACACAGGGAGGGGGAAGGGTATGCTGGGATGAAGTGAGAGAGTGGCATGGACATATATACACTACCAAAGGTGAAATAGATAGCTATTGGGAAGCAGCTGCATATAGCACAGGGAGATCAGCTCAGTGCTTTGTGATCACCTAGAGGGGTGGGATAGGGAAGGTGGGAGGGAGACACAAGAGGGAGAGGATATGGGGATATATGTATACGAATAGTTGATTCACTTTGTTATACAGCAGAAGCTAACACAACAAGGTAAAGCAATTATACTCCAATAAAGATGTTAACAACAACAACAACAACAACAAGAAACCCAAAATCTAAGTCAATCAAGCCAACGGAGACAATGTATGTGTTTATAGTTCCAGAAATCCACAAGGGAATCCTTTATTCTGTAGGCAATGAATGGTCCATTCGAAAAGGAAAAAACTTCCTAAAATGTTGTCTTTCCATTTATTGTTCAGAACATCATTTTTATACCTCTGCATTTCTTACTATTCAAAGCCAAGTCACGTGAGTTACAGGGAAGCAGCTGATGGATTTAAAGTTGGGTCACTTGATTTAAAAACCAGTGGCAGTTGATTGATTTAAATCACGGTCATATGACATGATGAGGGGGTGCTAAAAACTGCTTTTTCATCTCTGGCTCAGAATATCATATTTACCTTGGTTTTTCTTATGATTTAGAAAACTTGAGCTGTCTCTCCTTGGAATCATCAGGAGAAAAATACAGTATTTCAGGTTTATTCTTGAAACCAACTTCTCACGGTTAAGGTGTATTGGCTAAAAGATCTTCCTTCTTCAAGAGATTCCAAACCTCTGTAAGACACTTCATTGTAATTGGAGAAAAAAGAAGAATGAATTCAGGCCAGCAGCTGCAGGAGTCCAAGGCAGCCCCCAGGACTAGGGAAGGAGGAGGAGGAAGGGCTGAGAGTTGCCATTAGAGCAGACAACCTCCAGAGGGCGCTGAAGCACCGGCAGAGCCCACCTGCCACTCCCAGTTTGGCACTCCAGGGTCAGATTTGGGTTTGGAGATGGGGTTGCTGTAACCCCAAGGAGGTGAGCAGAGAGGAGGTGTTGATTACCGGTCTCCTCTGACTCTCTGACCCAAATTGCCTGGCTTCACAGGGGGGACAGGGTTTTGCTTTCAGCAAACTGATGGGGCACTTCCAGGCTGGTCGGGTTGCCCAGTGGCCCGACAGCCTGACAGGCTGACTGCGGTGTGACTGCCCTTTGTTTCTCCAGAATCTGTGCATCAGGAGGTGCATGGGTGCGGGAGCCCATCCACCGCCCCTCCCCCCAAGGGGGATGGCACCTTCCCTGGCTGTACCCTATGATCACCAGGTACTTGAAATGAATGCTAGTTTTTTGACTTCAAGGAAAAGCTCACATAACCATTTCTTCCTCATAATGTGTGGGATTTACTATAATGGAAGGACATTAGAAAGAACAGGTAGAAAACTCACCTGTTGGTCTCCATGTAGGAGTTTATTTTGCATGAATCCCTCCTACGTGAGTAGATAGCAGAGGTTTATTTTTGTTCCCGTGTGTGTAGTTGTGGCAGAGGATGTAGGTATGGTGATTTGAAGCCCTCAAAGAAATATTCTCAGAACTCTCAAGATTTCTCTTGATCGGAACCGAAAGAGACCTGGAAAAGGAGGAAAAGAAAAGGAGGAGGGAGAACGAATGACGGTTTCTCAGTAAATTCAGCTTCCTGGTTGATTGTTCTGTCTTCTCATTTCTTTTAACTTCTATGTATGTCTAATGGAATAATGTAGAAAGGCTGATTTTTATGCTTTAAAAGATTTTACATCACAAAGAAACTAGAAGTGGCTAACAGAACTTATTCAAATCAATTTTGCATAGAGACTTTGATATTAAATTTGGATACTAAAATGGGTTTATCCCAATTTTCTCTTTCTTTTTGAGTGAATATTTGTAACATATTTTGGTAGATAATAATTTATCCTAGATATACAAAATTGTGAGAATGGGTACCATTTTTTACCACTTAAATGATTTCCTTTAAATGAATAGATTGTACACTTTAAATGCCAATGTTGTGTCTTACGTGTTGTTTTTTAATTCCTTGATTTCCAAAACTTGTGTTTATTTAATTGATTTCTATCTAATAATCTGTGTCTTCCCTTTATTGTTTCTTACTTTATATTTTATTGATCTATAGTTAATTTACCTTATTATATTAGTTTCAGAGGTACAGCATAGTGATTCATAAATGTTTAGGTTCTTCTCCATTTATACTTATTATAAAAGAGTGGCTATATTCCCCATGCTATACAGTACATCACTGTAGATTATTGATTTTATACATAGTGGATTGTACCTCAAAATCTCCTACCACTATTTTGCCCCTCCACCCTATCTCTCCCTGCTGGTAACCACTAGTCTGTTCTTTAATCTGTGAGTCTGTTTTTTTGTTGTTATTGTATTCAATTTTTTAGATGCCACGTGTAAGTGATAACATACCATGCTTGTTTTCTCATACCATACCATGCTTTTTTTCTCATAACATGCCATGCTTGGTTTCTCTGCGGTTTATTTTACTAAGCATAATACCCTCCAAATCCATCCATGTTCTTGCAAATGGCAAAATTTCATTTTTTGCTGAAGTCATCATAAAAAATCTTTTTTATCCACGAAGCTATTGATGAACACTTAGTTTGACTCTATATCTTGGCTATGGCAAATAACACTGTTATGAACATTGGTGTGCAGTTATTTTTTTTGAAATAGTGTTTTTGTTTTCTTCTGATATACCCAACAGTGAAATTGCTGGATATTATGGTAGTTCTATTTTTCGTTTTTTGTGGAACCTCCATTCTGCTTTCCACAGTAGCTGCACTACTTCACATTCACATCAAGAGTGTACAAGAGTTTCCCTTTCTCCACATCCTCACCAACCTTTGTTATTTGTGATCTTTTGGATGACAGCCATTCTGACAAGACTGAGGTGATATATCTCATAGTTTTGATTTGCATTTTACTGCCGATTAACTATGTTTAGCATCTTTGTGAGTTCTGGCTGTCTATATGTAGTTTTTCCTTGGAAAAAAATGTCTATTTAGGTCTTCTCATTTTTTTAAAAAAGATTTTGGGTGTTTTTTTGATATTGAGTTGTATGTGCTGTTTCTGTAGTTTAGGTATGAACCCTTGCTTGGTCATCTTTTTTGATGTTAACCTCTTATCATGTGCAAATATGGTCTCTCCCTCAGCAGGTTGTCTTTTCATTTTGTCTTTGGTTTCCTTTGCTGTGCAAAATCTTTTAAGTTTAGTGAAGTCCCATTTGTTTATTTTTGCTTTTGTTTCATTTGCCTTAGTAGACTGAACCTAAAACTGTTGCTATCATTTATGTTGAAGAATGTTCTATATTTTCCTCTAGGGGTTTTATGGTTTCTGGTCCTACATTTAGGTCTTTATTCAGTTTTGCATTTATTTTATATATGGTGTGCTAAAATAATCTAATTTTATTCTTTTCCATGTAGCTGACCAGTTTTCCCAGTACCACTTATTGAAGAGACAGTTTTTTCTCCATATTGCCTGCTTTGTCATAAATCAATTAAATATAAGTGTGTGGGCTTATTTCTGGGATCTCTATTCTATTCCAGTGATCTTTGTGTCTCTTTTTGCTCTGGTGCCTTTCTCTTTGATTACTGTCGCTTTGCAGTATAGTCTGAAGTCAAGGTGCCTGATGCCTCCAGCTGTGTTCTTCCTCAAGATTGTTTGGCTATTTGGGGTCTTTGTGTTTCTATACAAATTTTAAAATTACTTTTTCAAGTTCTGTGAAAATGCTTTGGTATTCTGATAGGGATTGCATTAAATCTGTAGATTGTCTTTGATAGTATGGTTATTTTAACAGTATTAATTCTTCCAGTCGATGCACATGCTATATTTTTCCATCTTTTTGTGTTGTCTTCAACTTCTTTCACCAATGGCTGATAGATTTCTGAGCACATGTCTTTTACCTGCTTAGGTGTGTTTATTCCTAGGTGTCTTATTCTTTTTGATGTCATTGCATATGGTATAGTTTTCTTAATTTTTCTTTCTGACAGCTTTGAGTTTTGTTTTTTCTTCTTTTTCTAATTCCTTCAGGTGTAATGTTAGGTTGTTTATTTGATATTTTTCTTGATTCCTAAGAATAAGCTTGTATCACTATAACTTCCCCCTGTGAACTGCGTTGGCTGTGTCCCATAGATTTTGGATCATTGTGTGTTCATTTTCATTCGTCTTGGGTATTTTTAGAATCCCTCTTTAATTTCTTCAGTGTTCCTTTCTTCCCCTTTTATTTCCTTCATCTGTGATGTGAGGACTATCTTTAATATTATGTTTGGATTTCTTTCAGATGTGTGTGTGTGTGTGTGTGTGTGATTATTTAAGTTGCTGAGCTCTTAATTTCACATGGACACTAACAACCCTGCATTGTTACTCTGCTCCCCCACAGTTACTGAATTTGACCTTATATTTTACATCTACTTGTTTAGTGTGTCCCTTAACTTCTTATTGTGAATATAGATGATTTTATTACTGTTTTTTTTTTCATCCTTCCTATTAGCTGTGTCCATGGTTGATTTACTACCTTTGTTGAATATTTGCCTTAACCAATGAGGTTTTTCCTTTAGTAAGTTTCCTTTCCTAATTTTTATGTTTCAATCGTGACCTTTTCTTTTTCACTTAGAAAAGCCCTTTTAAGATTTCTCCTAAAGCTGGTTTGGCGATGCTGAGCTCTTTTAGTTTTGCTTCTCTGTAAAACTTTAGATCTCACCATCAAAGCTGAGGGAGAGCCTTGCTGGGTAGAGTATTTTTGCTTATAGGCTTTTCCCTTTCATGACTTTAAATATACCATGCCACTCCCTTCTGGCATGCAGAGGTTATCCTGAAAAGTCAGCAGATAACTTTGTGCAATTTCCCATGTTTGTAACTTGTTGCTTTTCCTTTGCTGCTTTTAATAGTGTCTTTTTATCTTTATTTTTTTTTTCCATTTTAATTACAATGAGTCTTGGTGTGGTCCTCTTTGGGTTGATCCTGTTTTGGCCTTACTGTGTTTACTGGACTTGGATGTCTGTTTTCTTTCCCAGGTTAGGGAAGTTTTCAACTCTTATGTCTTCAGGTATGTTCTACACTGCTTTGTCTTTCCCTTTTGCTTCTGGGACCAGTATAATGCAAATATTAGTACACTTGATGTTGTTTCACAAGTCTGTTCAACTTTCCTCATTTCATTTTAATCTATTGTTTTACCGTTCATCTTCAGTGATTGCCAGTACTCTGTCCTTCAGTTTTCTGATTCATTCCTCTGTATCATTTAGTCTACAGTAGTTTCCTTTAATGTATTTTTCATTTCAGTTATTGTATTCCTCATCTCTGTTTTGTTGTTCTTTAATGTCTAACTCTTTTTAAAAAAAAATCTAACTTCTTGCTCTGGTCGTCCATTCTTCTCCTGAGTTCTTTGATCATCTTTACAGTCATTACCTTGAACCCTTTGTTGACGAGATTGGCTATCTCCACTTCACTTAGATCTTCTTCTGAATTCTTATCTTGGTCCTTCATTTGGATCGTGTTTCCGTGTCACCTCATTTTTCTTAACTTCCTGTTTTTATTGCTATGTGTGTAGTAGGTTCGTTACATTTCCTGACCTTTGGGAAGTGGCCTTTTGTAGGAGCTGTCCTATGGGTCCCAGCAGCCCCCTCTCCCCTGGTCACTAGAGCTATATATTCTAGGTGTATGTACCCCCTATGTGGGCTGCTTGGGCTCTTCTGCTGTGGTGGGCTGACTACTGTGGGTAGTCTGGTAGGCTTGGCTGCCCCCAGACTGCTTGTTTGCCAGGCTCTGCCTTGTATGGAGGCTGTCTGTGCTGCTTGGTGAGACTAAATCATAAGGCAGCTGGCTGCACAACTCTGGGGGACACCAAATCTGGTGCTGGTTCACTTATGGGTAGAATTGCAGTCCAGGTGATATCAGGGCTAGTGCCCAGTCACTGGTTCTGGGGCTATGCTGGCTACTGGGAGGAAGAGACAGGTGCTGCAGGGCCCAGGTGCCACAGAGTTGGTGTTGGATCACTGTTCCTGACACAGCTCTCTGCAGGGCCGGGGGTATCCCTAATCTTCTGTTGGCATTCTGATGGGCAGGGTCAGGACCCAGCTGAGTCCATGGCTGCTTCTGGCCTGCAATTAAGTGGCCTGGTTAAACAGGCTGCTGGGCTGTGGTATCCCTGGAGCTGGTGTGTGCCTGTCGGTGTATGAGGCTGATCCCACTGCTAAAGCAGGTTTGCTGTTGGGTAGGTCCAAGCTCCATCCAGTCCCTGTGCAGTTACCACCTGCCGATGGTGAGGCTGACTCCAAGGCCAGAGCAGGCTCACTTGTCAGAGGGGCCAGGGACTCTGGGGCTGGTGCCTGTCCACTGAGGTGTGGAGGCTGGTCCTGGGGCTTTTGGTGGCTGGACCCATGTCCAGGGGCAGCTGTGCACTGAGAGGATCTGAAGGCAGCCTGTTTGCTGGTGGATGGGGCTATGCCCCTGCTCAGTTAGTTGCTTGGCCTGCAGCATCCTAGTACTTGTGTCTGTAGTCTGGTGGAAATGGGTGGGGCTCGGTCCTGAGGCTGATAAGCTACAGGGAGGATTCTGAAATTATGCTTGCTGGTACCAGCGTCCACGAGGTAGAAGGAGCTCCCCCGAATGGCTGCTGCCAGTGTCTCTGTCCCTGAGGCTGTGCTGTAGTTGCCTCTTGCCTCTCTGGGAGACTCTCCAAGCTCAAGAGGTAGGTGTGACCCGGGATCCTTTCAAATGACTGCTTCTGTTCTGATTTTCAGATCATGTGGGATTTTGTGAGCATCTTTTAAGAGTGGAATCTCTATTTCCCACAACCCTCTGGCTCTCTGGAAAATAAGCACTACTGGTCTTCAAAGCCCAACTTTCTAGGAACTCTTCTTTCCACAACAGGATCCCTGGGCTTGGGAGCCTGATGTTGGCTTCATACCCCTTGCTACCTGGGAGCACCTCTGAAATTGTAATTATTCTCCCATTTGTGGGCCACCCACTTGGTGGTATGGGTCTTGACTCTATTGAGATTTTGCCCTTCCTTTCTGTCTTGTCGAGGTGCCTTCCTTATATCTTTAGCTGTAAAACATCTTTTATTGTAGGTCCCGGCCTTTTTCATCAATTGCTGTTCTGTAAACAGTTGTGACTTTGGTGTGCCCATGAGAGGCATCAAGCTCTGGGTCTTTGAATGCTACCATGTTGGACAATCTCTCTACTTCATTCTTAAATCATATTATTTAAGTTTTCTTAGTATCTTATTTGATTAGCGACAGTTTGAAATTTATTATCACTCATGTTTACTTCGCCTGTTTAAAAAAATTGAATAGTGCATTCATTCAGTTGGAAATGAAGGTAGTGACCTGTGAATTTCCATACCTCAAAAATCAAGGATAGGACAAAAGCCTTTTCTACTTGTGTTACCTTCAAACTCTGCACCCCACCCCAGCCTGGGGATTAACCTCTTGCACCCATGCTCACCTTCTGTTTTCGGACCGTTAACCATCATTGCATCTGTATGTGTGTTGACAAAGTGAACTCTAGTCTTTGCAGTTTTTGTGTTTTGTTTTTTGGTTTAGGGAACAGTCCTACTATGAATGTACATTTACTGCTCTACTGAAGTTCATATATAAACCTGTCAAGCACATTACCAGGATTGGAATTGCTTGTATATACACTTTGATAAATTTTAGAGACAATGGTAGAACAGAAGTAAATTGTATTTCAAATGCCACAATATTCTCACACCATGAAAACCCTTCCCTTTTTAATATATTTGTGTGTAGTTTATCTTTATGCCCATACTATATTTCCCAAAGATGGGTAAGTGTTATGTTTCTTGCTGGCACATTTACCGTATTGTTCAAAGTCAGGCGTTTAGTGGTTTTAGCATGATCCTATTTCCATGAACTCGCAAATACAAGATCTTCTCTCACACTGTCTTTTACTCCCTGCTGTTTTATATTGCCCTCCTAATTCTCAGTCCTGGTCTTTCTTTATGTTCTTCATCAACCTGGATAGGTTATGCTATTTTCTCCCTTATTCAAGACCAATAGAATAGAATAGAATACAACACCCAGAAATAAACCCTGATATATGGCCAAATGATTTTTGACAAGTTGCCAAGACTTTTCAAAGTAGAAAGGATAGTATTTTCAACACATGGTGCTGAGAAGTCTTGTGGTCAACATGCAAAAGAAGGAAGATGGACCCTTACCTAACATCATATGCAAAAATTAATGAAAACGTATGAAGAAACTAAATATAAGACCTAATAATATAAAAAGTCTTAGAAGAAGATACAGGACAAGAGCTTCATGATATTGGATTTGGCAGTGTTTTCCTCCATACGAAACGAAGGAACAACAAAGGTACAGCTAACAAAAAAAATAAACAATTTGCAGTACATAAGTTAAAAAAAATGTGTATCAAAGAAATGTAAACAGAATAAAATGGCAACCCACAAGATGGGAGAAAATATTTCAGAGCCATCTATCTGACAAGAGATTTCTATTCAGAATATACAGAGAACTCCTACAACTGAACAAAAAGCAAACACCCTGATTCAAAAATGGATAAAAGACTTCAACAGATGGTTCTTCCAAAAGATGTACAAATGACTAAGCACTTGAATAGATGCTCCATATCACTAAATGCATGTTTATATATTTGTGTGCATGCATACACACACAAGCACACACACACATACACAAGCAGAAAACAACTATTGGTGAGGATGTGAGGGAGTTGGAACCATTGTGCTATGTCAGAGGGAATGCAGAATGATACAGCTGCTTTGCAAAAGAGTATGGCAATTTTTCAGATATTGAAAAATAGAATTACTACATGATCCAGGAATTTTACTATGAGGTATACCCAAAGGTATTGAAATCAGGGTCTTAAAGAAATATTTGTACTCCAGTGTTTAGAGCAGTTATAATCACAGTAGCTAAAATATGAAAGCAACCTAAGTGTTCATCCACTAGTTCCTGGATAAGCAAAGTGTGGTATACCCATATAATATAATATTATTCAGTGTTAAGAAGGAAAAGATCTAGGAATATGCTACAACATGGATGAATCTTGAGGAAATTTAGCTACCAAAAATGCCATTTTTGTGACTTTTAGTGAGTCATAACAATACAACTACTTATTTCAATTTTATGGGGGTACTTAGGGTAGTCAAAACCATAGAAATTGGGAGGGTAATGATGCTTTTCAGGTGGTTATGGAACAAAAAGGAAAGTTATATTTAAAGGATATAGAGTTACAGTTTTAAAACGTAGAAAAGAATTAGAAAGATAAATGGTGATGTTGATCGCCCAATAATATGAATGCATTTAATATCACTGAACGGTGCACTTTATAATAACTTACATGTTGTATTTTATGTTATTTGATTTTACCAACATACAAAATTGGGAAAGAATGTAATATCAGGAAAGGGAGTGGACCTGGGATAGAGCAGAGAGCAATCAGAAGGGTGAGACACTGCATATGTTGAAGAAGAAGAGCTGAGAGTCTTCATTGGCCAGAAGAGACTTTATAAAAGAGAAAAAAAAATTACTCTGAGGGTGTATTAGATAGATATCTGTGGGTGTGCTGCTATCTCCCATGGGTTATCTTAAAGAGTCTTTAATAAAGTCCATAAGGCTTGCTGAGGCTTTTTTAAAAATTGGATTCCCTAGGAGATAATTAGTGGGTGGTACTTAAGTCTATGTCTAGGTTGACAGATTTTGCAGGGAAGACGAACCTGAGAACAGTGGAGGTCTTAAGAGTGTAAGAGTACATGGAAATTAGAAAAAAAATAATAATAAAGGGAATTAGGAAAACTTTGGACTTTGAAGGTCATGTATTATTACTGAGTCAGACCTGAGGTTTCTAAGGAGTTATATACACAGTTGCTATTTGGATTACTTGTTGATAAAGATAAGTGGAAAAACTAGAGTCGTTCCCAAGTGTAGGTAAGATATAATGAGAGGATGGAGGTGGAAAGTAGGGAGACCCAGAGAAAAGTGGGAAGGTCATATTGGGCCAAGATGGTGGTAATATCCAACAGAACAGACGGTAGGACAGACTATGGATTCATCTTTTTTATTTCGCCTCCCCCCCTCATCCTTAATAATTCTTTGGGAATATTTCACTACTCTGTGATGCAGGTACAGAATTCGAGTGAGGAGGCTACACCTTCAGTGTCCAGCTGTCTGAGTCCTCAGTGTGCTTCAAATGATGGAGAACTATTGCTTCTTTATGAGAAGGGTTAGTACCTCGTAGCTAAGCTTAAGCTGGAGCTTATGCAATATTGATTCCATTTTATATATACTGTTGGCATGGAGGTTCCTCCTCCTCTTTCCTTGACCATTATGAAATGAATCTATATTTCTCAGTATTTGGGTATATCAGATAAATACGTTAAGTAAAGGAATCTTATATATTGCTCCCTGCATAGTTTGCTCTTTCTTGTTTCTCTTTTACCTTTACTAAATTAGCACAGGGAGAGACCTTGAAATGTTCTAATCAGGAGAGATTAGAACATCATATTTCTAGAGAGATTGGTTGGACAGAGCAGGGGTCCCAGTGAGAATCCAAGCTTCTGCTTCTACTTGGAAGTGTACCTGTGTAGAATAGAGGGCTCCAGGAAATATCCTATAATATTCCAATGTCCCTGTGGGAGATCATTAAGAGAGGCAGGATCTGGTACCTGATCAGTGTACTATGACATGTTTGTCAGTCATCTGATGTGAGATTCTCAGAGCCAATCCCATATGGTAGGGCTGAGTGCAGAGTGATGAAGAACCTGTGAAAGCCTTTGATTGCATGTTAAAGATGAAGCTCTGATTTCAGGGAGAATTTTCTTACCTGACTGAATGTCACCCTTCTGTGTGCTTTTCCTCTGTTGATGACCACTGACTGCAAATCATTAGAGGATCATGTCTAGAAAGCATTCTTTATTTAATTTCTTAAAGAAGAAAGCATAGAAAACATTTTTATCCACTTTCAAATTGAGGATCAAGGAGAATGACATCAGTGAAAATGTCAGAGTAGGGAGCTCTGGCTTGTGTCCATCCCCAGAAACACTGACATACGTGGTAAAACCTGTCAAAATGACCTTATCAACACATGTAAGTTTTCTTTTCTTTTCACGCTGTAGATTTATCTTTCATGGAAACTTTACTTACTACAGGATGTGGAGAATAAACAGGGAAGTAGAAACTGTATTTCCTGATGAGAGAATCACTAAGTCACATTAGCTGTTCTGAACTCTGCCTTACTCACCGTGACTCTAATTAAAACAAACAAACAAACAAAACACTTTTTTTTTTGGTAAGTCAGTTCTGACATTTCCTCGTTAAAGACAAGGTAACAGATACAGACTTAGATCTACCAGAATTGAGCAAACTTTTGATTGTACCTGTGTTGAACATATGAGCATGACCTGCTACAAATCTTCATTATACTTATTGCCACAACGGACAAATTCCCTTTTTCCACTCCTGATATGTTGCATGTAAGGAATGCATAGGTCACTAACCCCAGCTGGTCACAGGTAAACTCTGCCACATGGATTACTGCATGTTTTCCTGCTGGAAGACCACACATTCTTGAGGACCATGCCTGCAGAGTATCTGGGCTCTTCTTTTCTTCTGGATAAAGGTTAGATCATCACCTAATTTTATGAGAAATATATAAATTGTATTTGCATATTCTTCCGGTTTTTATTTATCCATTCTCTTTCAAGTCCTAAGTGCAAATATTAAAGTGATTTCCAAGAGGGTGGTAAATAAGACAGCTCCAAAATTAGCAATAAATCATAATACATTTGTGAATGCATTAATGTGTGATTAATGTGTAGATACTTATGTAAATGCAAGTTTAGTAATGCTTTGTGGAGAGCTTCAGAATCTAGGTATTAAAAAAAAAAGAAGAAGGAGTTCTTGAAACTCTCAGGGTATTATAGAGAAGTCTTTGTGTCTATAAATATCATTCTGAAATAATGCATATTCTCAGAAATAAACTAGGCATAACATTGTAGGAAAAAACTTCATGAAATGAAAGAGCATGTGAGATGGCCATACAAGAAAAAGAATATTCTCAGAGAATAATGAACAGTGTGGAGTTCAGCAGAAGGGTCATACACATTCAGAGATGAAAACTTTGGAGAGCCTAATTGTGAGTTCCTCATATTTCATCTTTGGAGACACGGTAGTCATTTGCAATATGATGTTATAAGATGACGTTAATAAAAAAAAAAAAAGATGACGTTAACATACTTAAATACTTTCGTTTAGAAATGACCACTTAGAACCAGAGTAAATGAAAGAGAACACAAAATTATGTTTATGTTGATTTTTAAAGACCTCAGGTGAGTGCTGATTATTTAAAAATGCATGATGTCTTTCACTGCAAAGTAAAGGAGCTGTTACAGTGGAGGATTACTGGACTGAATGTCAATATTATGACATAGTATGAGTGTGTTTCGTGTTTGGTAATTGCAATCATTGTTGCTTTTGTTGTGGTCATCCATTGACAGTGCTTGGTGTCAGTTGATTTATCTCTTGTAAAAATAAAATACAGTCTGTGTGTGTGTGTGAAAAAAAAACATACATGATGTCTTGACTAAAGTTGTATGGAATTTGAGATCTGGAAAAAAGCATTTCTTTTCTGTAATGCTAGGATGATAATTGGACATTTTTGCAAGAAAGAGATTTCAGGATGCAAATCTCGTGTCTCTAAGGTGGGAAGTCAGTTCATGGTGGAACATTCTATTAAAATTGTGTGAGTGGAGAAATATTTCTTTGGAAGGAAGAGGTCACGAATCCCTTTTTAAGAGTTAATGGTTTATAGCATACCGAATGAGCAAAATGGCTATTTCTCAACTTTAGAAAAAAATAATATGGTTTTTCTGCATTTATAACATGAGGCTGATGTAAAATATCAAAAATTCTTTATTTTGAAAAGTAATGTAATCAATTTGACATAATTCATATATTTTGAACCTGTGGTACACACACACACAGTAAAACTTACATTCAGAAAATTGTTTGCACTTAAGAAATATTTTCAAGTGTAGTTGATTTACAATGTTGTGGGATTTTTAAATACATGTTTATTGGAGTATACTTACTTTATAACACTGTATTAGTTTCTGCTTTACAACAAGGTGAATCAGCTATATGTATACATATATTCCCCATATCCCCCCCCCTTGAGCCTCCCTCCCACACTCCCTATCCCACCCCTATGGGGGAGATAAAGCACCAAGCTGATCTCCCTGTGCTATGCGGCAGCTTACCACTAGCTATTTTACATTTGGTAGTGTATATATGTCAGTGCTACTCTCTCACTATGTCCCTGTCTCTCCTTGCCCCCTGTGTCCTTAAGTCCGTTCTCTACATCTGTGTCTTTATTCCTGCCCTGTCACTAGGTTCGTCAGTACCATTTTTCTAGATTCCATATATATGTGTTAGCGTACGGTATTTGTTTTTCTCTTTCTGACTTACTTCACTCTGTATGACAGACTCTAGGTCCAACCAACTCACTGCAAATAACTCAATTTTGTTCCTTTTTATGGCTGAGTAATACTCCATTGTATAGATGTGCCACATCTTCTTTATATATTCATCTGTCGATGGACATTTAGGTTGCTTCTATGTCCTGGCTATTGTAAATAGTGCTACAGTGAACATTGGGGTACATGTATCTTTTTGAATTATGGTTTTCTCCGGGTATATGCCCAGTAGTGGGATTGCTGGGTCATATGGTAGTTCTATTTTTTAGCTTTTAAGGGATCTCCATACTGTTCTCCATAGTGGCTGTATCAGTTTACATTCCCACCAACAGTTCAGGAGGGTTCCCTTTTCTCCACACCCTCTGCAGCCTTTATACATTGTTGTATTAATTTCTGCTGTTCAGCAAAGTGATTCAGTTTTATATCTATCTATCTATATATCTATCTATATCTATATATCTATATCTATATATCTATATATATTCTTTTCCATTATGGTTTATCACAGGGTATTGAATATAGTTTCCTGTGCTATACAGTAGGTCTTGGTGGGTTGTCTATCCTATGTAGAAAAGTTTGCTTCTGCTATTCCAAAACTCCCAATCTTTCCTTCACTCTCTCCTTGGCAACCACAACTCTCTTTTCTATATCTGTGTGTTTGTTTCTGTTTCACTGACATGCTCATTTGTGTCCTGTTTTCGATTCCACATATAAGTTACATTATATGGTATTTGTCTTTCTCTCTCTGACTTACTTCACTTAGTATCATTATCTCTAGGTCAATCCATGTTGCTGCAAATGGCATTATTTCATTCTTTTTTATGTCTGAGTAATATCTTTTGTATACATATACCACACCTTCTTTATACACTCATTTTTCAATGAACATTTAGGTTGTTTCCATGTCTTGGCTGTTATAAATAGTGCTGCTATGAACATAGGGTTTCATGTATCTTTTTGAATTATATTTTTGTCTAGATATATGTCCACAAGTGGGATTGCTAGATCATATGGCAACCCTATAGTTTTTTTGAGGAACCTCCATACTGTTTTCCATAGTGGCTGCACCAACTTACATGGCCACCGACAGTGTAGAAGCGTTCCCTTTTCTCCATACCCCCTCCAGCATTTGTTAATTGTAGATTTTTTTTAATGATGGCCATTCTGATCAGTGTGAAGTGATACCTCATTGTAATTTGGATTTGCATTTATCTAATAATTAGTGATGATGAGCATCTTTTCATGTGCCTATTGGCTCTCTGTATGTCTTCTTTGGAGAAATGTTTATTTAGGTCTTCTACCCATTTTTCCATTGAGTTATTTGTTATTTTGTTATTGAGTTGTATGAGCTGTTTGTATAGTTTGGAAATTAAGCCCTTGTCAGTCTCATCATTTGCTAATATTTTCTCCCAGTCCATAGGTTGTATTTTTATTTTGATTATGGTTTCCTTTGCTGTGCAAAAGCTTATAAGTTTGATTAGTTCCTGTTTCTTTTCTGCTTTGACAGTAAGTCCCCTACATATGAACAAGTTCTGTTCCAAGAGTGCGTTTGTAAGTTCAATTTGTTTGTAAGTCCAACAAAGTTCGCCTAGGTACACAACTTACACAGTCGGCTATATGCTATTGTACCGTAATAGGTTTATAATACTTTTCACGCAAACAATACATAAAAAACAAGCACAAAAACAAAGAAAGCATTTTTAATCTTACAGTACAGTAACTTGAAAAGTACAGTAATACAGTACAACAGCTGGGATACTCGGGCTGGCATCGAGGGAACAGGCGAGCAGAGTTACTGATTGGAGGAGGGAGGGGAGGTGGGAGATGGTAGGGGTGAAGGATTATCAGCAGTAGGAGACAGAGGGCAAGCTGCAATTTCACTCATACCTGACGTTGATGGCAAAGGTTCTGGTTCCTTGCTGGATTTAATTCTATCTACCCTCTTGAAAGAATGATCCATTGATGTCTGGGTAGTAGCTCTTTTTTTCTCATCATAGATGACAAGGTAACACTGGATTGCAATCTGAATGGCTGCTGCCACCTTTGGGTCCCATTCTAGGTTCGGGTCCTGTGCCTCAAAAACTAACAGTGCTTCCTCAAATAACGAAGATTCCCTTGCCATTTTCTGTGTCGTGAATCTCTTCAGTTCTTCAGTTACTTTTTCTTCCTCCTGTCCCTCTTCATCCTTTCTCTGGGCCTCCAATTCCATCAGTAAGCTCCTCATGTTGCACAGCAAGGAGGTCAGCGAAATCGTCCTCTTGCAGATCTAGCTCCAGCTTCTCGCTGAGGGTCACTACGTTGCTGAAGACCTCTTCGGACTTCTGATCTACCTTCTCAAATCCACAAAAATCATGAACAAACTGTGGGCAAAGGTTCTTCCAAACCCCATTCATCGTGACCGCCATACCCTCACACCATGCAAAGTCAATGTTTTTTATGGTCTTGTAGATGTTATGGTCCTCCCAAAGTTGTCCCTAGGTTGTTCCTGATTTGTCACTTACCTTTACTGCCTGACAAAAAGTGTGACATAAATAATATTTCTTGAAAGTCGCTATAACGCCCTGGTCCATAGGTTGGATGAGCAACGTAGTATTTGGTGACAGATGCAGTACTTTGACGTTGGGATGAAAGTCATCCATGAATGGGGGGTGGCCCAGAGCAGAGTCGAGCAGCAAAAGAATGTTTTGCTGGAACGTCCTTCTCCAAGCAATATTTCTCTACATCTGGGATAAAGTGGTGGCAAAACCAGTCCTGGAACGTGGCCTGTGTAATCCGGGATTTGGGGTTACACTTCCACACAACAGGAAGAGAGCCCTTGGCTATGTTTTTAAGGGTTCTTGGGTTCTGTGAATGATAAACTAAGAGAGGTTTCAGCTTCAATTCACCGGAAGCATTGCCACCAAACAACAGTTAGCCTATCCTTTGCTGCTTTACAGCCCGGCATCAACTTTTCCTCCTTACTGACGTAACTTCGGTCTGGCATCCTCTTCCAGTACAGTTGTGTCTCATCCACATTAAAAACTTGGTTGGGTAAATACACACCATCATCAATAATTTCTCAAAGTGTTTCTGGAAGTTCCTGGACAGCTACCCTATCTGCACTTGCTGTCTCTCCACTTACTTTTACATTGTGAAGGCTGGCTCTAGCCTTGAACCGATGAAAGCAGCCATGGCTGGCATTAAAAGAAGTGCCCTCTGATTCTTTGCCGTGTTTCTTCTTCAAGTCTTCATAAAGGCTTTTAGCTTTCTCTTGAATCAGCGTTAAGTTGAGCAGGACTCAGCGCTGATGTTGATCCTGCATCCGCACACTGAGAAGTTTCTCCATCTCCTCCATCACTTTTCCATGCTTCTTGGATATTGTGTCAACATCGTCGGCACAGCAGACTTCACATATTCCATGATCTTGTCCTTGTTCTTTAGATTCGTGCCAATGATTGAATGATTCATATTATAAGAATGAGCGATGTCTAACATCTTTTTGCCTCGCTCCACTCTCTCAATTACTTTCACTTTTGTTTCCGTCATTATCGCTTGGCGCTTCTTAACAGTACCAGCTACATCACGTCTGCTTTTACGCTTGCTTCCAGACATCTTGGGCTTGAAATAAAGGTACTGTACTACTGTACTCTACACAGTACTGTAAAGTACACAAAAGCACAACCACATATAGAGGAAGCACGCACGTGACAATGTATGTCAGACACGTGAACTAACTTACATGATTGGACACGCGAATGGACGTTTGCATCTTTGAAAGTTTGCAACTTGAAGGTTCGTATGTAGGTGACTTACTGTATTTGTACTGCCTAGGGAGAACTACCTAGGAAAATTTTGGTATGACTTATGTCAGAGAATGTTTTGCTTATGTTCTCTTCTAGTAGTTATAAGGTGTCCTATCTTATATTTAAGCATATAAGCCGTTTTGAGTTTATTTTTGTGTATGGTGTGAGGGTATGTTCTGACTTCACTGATTTGCATACGGCTCTCCAACTTTCAAAACACCACTTGCTGAAGAGACTGTCTTTTCACCATTGTATATTCTTGCCTCCTTTGTCAAAGGTTAATTGACCATAGGTGTGTGGGTTTATTTCTTAGCTCTCTATTCTATTCCATTGATCCATGTATCTCTTTCTGTGCCAATACAATGCGGCTTTGATTACTGTAACTTTGTAGTATTTTCTGAAGTTTAGGAGGGTTATGCCTCCTGCTTTCTTCTTTTTCCTGGGGATTGTGTTCACATTTCTGACTTTTTTATGGTTCCAGATACATTTTAGGATTATTTGTTCTAGTTCTGGGGAAAATGTCATGGGTAATTTGATAGGGATCACATTAAATCTGTAGATTGCTTTGGGTAGTATAGCCATTTTAACAGTATTAATTCCTCCCATCCAAGAGCGTGGGATGTCTTTCCATTTCTTTGAATCATCTTCAGCTTCCTTTACTAATGTTTTGTAGTTTTCAGTATATAAGTCTTTCACCTCCTTCGTGAGGTTTAATCCTAAGCATTTTATTTTTTTGATGCCATTAAAAAAAGGATTGCTTGTTTACATTTCCTTTCTGATATTTCATTGTTAGTGTAAAGAAATGCAACCAGGGACTTCCCTGGTGGCTCGGTGGTTGAGAATCCGCCTGCCAATACAGGGGACACGGGTTTGAGCCCTGATGCAGGAAGATCTCACATGCCGTGGAGCAACTAAACCTGTGTGCCACAACTACTTAGCCTGCACTCTAGAGCCAGTGAGCCACAAATACTGAGCCCATGTGCCACAACTACTTAAGCCTGCATGCCTAGAGCCCGTGCTCCACAACAAGAGAAGCCACTGCAATGAGAAGCCTGCGCACCACAAGAAAGTCTAGTCCCCACTGGCCACAACTAGAGAAAGCCCGTGCACAGCAATGAAGACCCAATGCAGCCAAAATAAATTTAAAAAAAAAAGAAAGAAAAACCAGGAAATGCAACCAATTTATATATGTTAATCTTGTATCCTGCTACTTTGCTGAATTTGTTTATCAGTTCTAGTAGTGTTTGTGTGGAATTTTTAGGGTTTCCTTTATATATATTATCATGTCATCTGCATATAATGGCAACTTTACCTCTTCCCTTCCAATTTGGTTAGATTGTATTTCTTTTTCTTGTCTGATTGTTGTGGCTAGGACATCCAATACTATGTTGAAGAGAAGACGTGAGAGTGGGCATCCTTGTCTTGTTCCAGATTTTAGCGGGAAGGCTTTCAGCTTATGAACGTTGAGTATTATATTGGCTGTGGGTTTGTCATAAATAGCTTTTATTATGTTGAGATATGTTTCCTCTGTACCCACGTTGGTAAGTGTTTTTACCATGAATGGATGTTGAAGCTTTTCAAATGCTTTTTCGCCATCTATTGAGATGATTGTTTGTTTCTTGTTTTTCCTTTGTCGATGGGGTGTATCATGTTGATTGATTTGCATATGTTGAAATAGCTTTGTGAAACTGGGGTGAATCAAATTTGGTCATGGTGTATGATCCTCTTATGTGTTGTCGGATTCGGTTTTCTAATATTCAGTTGAGAATTTTTGCATCTATATTTATCAACGATATTGGCCTGCAGTTTTCTTTTTCGGTAGTGTCTTTCTCTGTGTTTTTTTTAAAAGTCTTTATTGAATTTGTTCCAATATTGCTTCTGTTTTATGTTTTGGTTTCTTGTTTGTGAGGTATGTGGGATCTTAGCTCCAAAACCAGGGATCGAACCCGCACCCCCTGCACTGGAAGGCAAAATCTTAACTGCTGGACCAAGAGAAAAGTCCCCATCTGTTTTATTTGGTTTTTTTTAAGTAAATTTCTTTCTTTATTTATTTTTGGATGCATTGGACATTCGTTGCTGTGCTCGGGCTCTCTCTATTTGCGATGAGCGGGGGCTACTCTTCATTGTGGTGTGCAGGCTGTTCATTGTGGTGGCTTCTTTTGTTGCAGATCATGGGCTCTAGGTGCGTGGGCTTCAGCAGTTGTGGCTATCAGGCTCAGTAGTTGTGGCTCGTGGGCTGTAGAGCGCAGGCTCAGTAGTTGTGGCACACAGGCTTAGTTGCTCCATGGCATGTGGGATCTTTCCAGACCAGGTCGCGAACCTATGTCCCCTGCAGTGGCAGACAGATTCTTAACCACTGTGCCACCAGGGAAGTCCCCCCTCCCCATCTGTTTTTGATATCAGCGTGATAGTGGCTTCATAGAATGTCTTTGGAAGTATTCCTTACTCTTCAATCTTTTCGAAGAGTTTGAGAAGAATCAGTGTAAGTTCTGCTTTTTATATTTGGTAGAATTTGCCTGTGAAACCATCTGATCCTGGACTTCTGTTGGTAGGGAGTTTTTTTAAATTACAGATTCTATTTTTTTTTTAATTCTATTTATTTATTTACTTATTTTGGCTGTGTTGGGTCTTCGTTTCTGTGCGAGGGCTTTCTCTAGTTCCAGTGAGCGGGGGCCACTCTTCATCACGGTGAGTGGACCTCTCACTATCGTGACCTCTCTTGTTGTGGAGCACGGGCTCCAGACGCTCAGGCTCAGTAGTTGTGGCTCACGGGTCCATTTGCTCCGCGGCATGTGGGATCTTCCTAGACCTGGGCTCGAACCCGTGTCCCCTGCATTGGCAGGCAGATTCTCAACCACCGCGCCACCAGGGAAGCCCTCTATTTTGCTTTTAGTGATCAGTATGTTCAAGTTATCTATTTCTTCTTGATTCAGTTTTGTTCGGCTGTAAAAAAACAAAATGTATTTTTAAGTTATGTTAGCAGCTAAATACTTACCATGTATTAGACCACAAAAGAGAGAAGAAAAAATATTAAAATATTTTTTCAAATACAAAAAGTATTGAAATGTTTTAAAGAAATTGGTATAATAATACTAATTACAATAATGACAAATTGTTCTGAAATTAAAGACTACTTATATCTAAGATGCATATTATATGCTTATTGTTTTATTGTTTTTAAATACATGGAATGTTTTCTCCTTTCTAAGGTAATTCTTTTATTTTACCTGTATATTGTGAAAAAAATTTAGTTCCACATAATATAAAAAATTACACTTTAATAGGAGATATTAATCCATTTACATTTACTATAGTACTGAAAATACTTAGGTTTAGCATTCCATGTCATGGAGTGCTCTTTTTTTTTTTTTTTTTTTTTTTTAAATGAAACAAATAACTTTTATTCCACATTGCTCTTTAGAGAAAAACAATACTAATTCCACAATATATATCACTAATATAATAGATCATTTTAACTATTGAATACACTCATTCATAGTCACATTTATATCATTTCCTTTTTTTTTTTTTTCACACACACACACACTGTATTTTATTTTTACAAGAGATAAATAGACTGACACCAAGCATTGTACATGGATGACCACAACAAAAGCAACAATGATTGCCATTACCAAACATGAAACACACTCATACTATGTCATAATATTGACATTCAGTCCAGTAATCCTCCACTGTAACAGCTCCTTTACTTTGCAGTGAAAATTGATTTGTATATTCTTTGCCTCTGAGTCCTTGTGGGATTTTTTTTTTTTTAATTCAGACAGAAAGTCACAAAAATTATACTCATCCTCATCAGTTCACTCAGTCCCATGTAATTAATTGTTTTTTTTCATCTTGATCTTTTGTTAGCACTTTTATGAGTTCATCAGTTTTTCATCAGAGTTCTGAAAATGCTTATTCATTCAGTTCAGCAGTACAGTCAGTTACCAGAAACCTGTACATGTCAGAGTCTTTTCCATGAATTTCTTGAAGATGAAACCCTTTTATAGGAACATATTTGCAAAATCATCAGAGTACACCCAGAACTGTCTGTAAATGACAAAAGCCTTAAAAATGACCATGGTAAAAGATTTGATGAAAGTTCATAATAATGCAGTTGACAAGAAAATTAGTTATTTCTGAGATATACATTTTAAAGTAATAACTAGGATTATTACTTATAACATTATACCAGAACATATAAGATTTTTAGAAATTTCATGTAATGTCTGAAACATTTATATTAACATATTTCCATACAAATAACCCAATGAAAGTTTAGTATTAGTTGTTTTGTTTGCTTTTTTATACTGCAGGTTCTTATTAGGCATCAATTTTATACACATCAGTGTATACATGTCAATCCCAATCGCCCAATTCAGCACACCACCATCCCCACCTCACCACAGTTTTCCCCCTTGGTGTCCATATGTCCATTCTCTACATCTGTGTCTCAACTTCTGCCCTGCAAACTGGCTCATCTGTACCATTTTTCTAGGTTCCACATACATGCATTAATATATGATATTTGTTTTTCTCTTTCTGACTTACTTCACTCTGTATGACAGTCTCTAGCTCCATCCACGTCTCAACAAATGACTCAATTTCGTTCCTTTTTATGGCTGAGTAATATTCCATTGTATATATGTACCACAACTTCTTTATCCATTCGTCTGTTGATGGGCATTTAGGTTGTTTCCATGACCTGGCTATTGTAAATAGTGCTGCAATGAACATTCGGGTGCATGTGTCTTTTTGAATTATGGTTTTCTCTGGGTATATGCCCAGTAGTGGGATTGCTGGGTCATATGGTAATTCTATTTTTAGTTTTTTAAGGAACCTCCATATTGTTCTCCATAGTGGCTGTATCAATTTACATTCCCACCAACAGTGCAAGAGGGTTCCCTTTTCTCCACACCCTCTCCAGCATTTGTTGTTTGTAGATTTTCTGATGATGCCCATTCTAACAGGAGTGAGGTGATACCTCATTGTAGTTTTGATTTGCATTTCTCTAATAATTAGTGATGTTGAGCATCTTTTCATGTGCTTCGTGGCCGTCTGTATGTCTTCTTTGGAGAAATGTCTATTTAGGTCTTCTGCCCATTTTTGGATTGGGGTGATTGTTTCTTTGATATTGAGCTGAATGAGCTGTTTATATATTTTGGAGATTAATACTTTTTCCGTTGATTCATTTGCAAATATTTTCTCCCATTCTGAGGGTTGTCTTTTCGTCTTGTTTATGGTTTCCTTTGCTGTGCAAAAGCTTTGAAGTTTCATTAGGTCCCACTTGTTTATTTTTGTTTTTAATTCCATTACTCTAGGAGGTGGATCAAAAAAGATCTTGCTGTGATTTATGTCAAAGAGTGTTCTTCCTATGTTTTCCTCTAAGAGTTTTATAGTGTCCAGTCTTATATTTAGGTCTCTAATCCATTTTGAGTTTATTTTTGTGTATGGTGTTAGGGAGTCTTCTAATATCATTCTTTTACTGGTAGCTGTCCAGTTTTCCCAGCACCACTTATTGAAGAGGCTGTGATTTCTCCATTGTATATTCTTGCCTCCTTTATCAAAATTAAGGTGACCATATGTGTATGGGTTTATGTCTGGGCTTTCTCTTCTGTTCCATTGCTCTATATTTCTGTTTTTGTGCCAGTACCATACTGTCTTGACTACTGTAGCTTTGTAGTATTGTCTGAAGTCAGGGAGCCTGATTCCTCCAGTTCTGTTTTTCTTCTCAAGATTGCTTTGGCTGTTCGGGGTCTTTTGTGTTTCCATACAAATTGTGAAATTATTTTGTTCTAGTTCGCTGAAAAATTCCATTGGTAGTTTGATAGGGATTGCATTGAATCTGTAGATTGCTTTGGGTAGTAGAGTCATTTTCACAATGTTGATTCTTCCAATCCAAGAACATGGTATATCTCTGTATCTGTTTGTGTCGTCTTTGATTTCTTTCATCAGTGTCTTATAGTTTGTTGAGTAAACGTTTTTGTCTCCTTAGGTAGGTTTATTCCTAGGTATTTTATTCTTTGTGTTGCAGTGGTAAATGGGAGTGTTTCCCTAATTTCTCTTTCAGAATTTTCATCTTTAGTGTATAGGAATGAAAGAGATATCTGTACATTAATTTTGTATCCTGCAACCTTACCAGTTCATTGATTAACTCTAGTACGTTTCTGGTAGCATCTTTAGGATTCTCTATGTATAGTATCATGTCATCTGCAAACAGTGAGAGCTTAACTTCTTCTTTTCCGATTTGGATTCCTTTTATTTCTTTTTCTTCTCTGATTGCTGTAGCTAAAAATTCCAAAAGTGTGTGGAATAATAGTGGTGAGAGTGGACAACCTTGTCTTGTTCCTGATCTTGGTGGAAATGGTTTCACTTTTTCACCATTGAGAACGATGCTGGCTGTGGGTTTGTCATATATGGCCTTTATTATGTTGAGGAAAGTTCCCTCTATGCCTACTTTCTGGAGGGTTTTTATGATAAATGGGTGTTTAATATTGTCGAAAGCATTTTCTGCATCTATTGAGATGACCATATTGTTTTTATCCTTCAGTTTTTTAATATGGTGTATCCCATTGATTTGAATGTATTGAAGAATCCTTGCATCCCTGGGATAAACCCCACTTGATCATGGTGTATAATCCTTTTAAGGCGCTGTTGGATTCTGTTTGCTAGTATTGTGCAGTGGATTTTTGCAGCTATGTTCATCAGTGATATTGACCTGTAGTTTTCTTTCTTTGTGACATCTTTGTCTGGTTTTGGTGTCAGGGAGATGGTGGTCTCATAGAATAAGTTTGGGAGAGTTCCTCCCTCTGCTATATTTTGGAAGAGTTTGAGAAGGATAGGTGTTAACTCTTCTCTAAATGTTCGATAGAATTTGCCTGTGAAGCCATCTGGTCCTGGGCTTTTGTTTGTTGGAAGATTTTTAATCACAGTCTCAAGTTCAGTGCTTGGGATTGGTTTGTTTGTAGTTTCTATTTCTTCCTGGTTCAGTCTTGGAAGGTTGTGCTTTTCTAAGAATTTGTCCACTTCTTCCAGGTTGTCCATTTTATTGGTATATAGTTGCTTGCAGTAATCTCTCATGATCCTTTGTATGTCTGCAGTGTCAGTTGTTACTTCTCCTTTTTCATTTGTAATTCTATTGATTTGAGTCGTCTCCCTTTTTTTCTTGATGAGTCTGGCTAATGGTTTATCAATTTTGTTTATCCTCTCAAGGAACCAGCTTTTAGTTTATTTGATCTTTGCTGTTGTTTCCTTCATTTCTTTTTCATTTATTTCTGGTCTGATCTTTATGATGTCTTTCCTCTGCTGACTTTTTTTTTTTTCTTTCTTTCTTTCTCTAATTGCTTTAGGTGTAAGGTTAACTTGTTTATTTGAGATATTTCTTGTTTTTTGAGGTAGGATTGTATTGCTATAAACTTCTCTCTTAGAACTGCTCTTGCTGCATCCCATAGGTTTTGGGTCTTCATGTTTTCATTGTCATTTGCTTCTAGGTATTTTTTTATTTCCTCTTTGATTTCTTCAGTGATGTCTTGGCTATTAAGTAGTGTATTGTTGAGCGTCCATGTGTTTTTATGTTTTACAGATTTTTTTTTCCTGTAATTGATATCTAGTCTGATAGCATTGTGGTCGGAAAAGATACTTGATACGATTTCAATTTTCTTATATTTACCAAGGCTTGATTTGTGACCCAAGATATGATCTATATCCTGGAGAATGTTCCAGGAGCACTTGAGAATAAGTGTATTCTGTTGTTTTGGGATGGAATGTCCTATAAATATCAATTAAGTCCATCTTGTTTAATGTATCATTTAAAGCTTGTGTTTCCTTATTTATTTTCATTGTGGATGATCTGTTCATTGGTGAAAGAGGGGTGCTAAAGTCCCCTACTATGATTGTGTTACTGTCGATTTCCCCTTTTATGGCTGTTAGCATTTGCCTTATGTTTTGAGGTGCTCCTATGTTGGGTGCATAAAATTATACAATTGTTATATCTTCTTCTTGGATTGATCCCTTGATCATTATGTAGTGTTCTTCTTTGTCTCCTGTAATAGTCTTTATTTTAAAGTCTTTTTTGTCTGATATGAGAATTGCTACTCTAGCTTTCTTTTGATTTCCATTTGCATGGAATATCTTATTCCATCCCCTCACTTTCCATCTGTATGTGTCCCTATGTCTGAAGTGGGTCTCTTGTAGACCACAAACATACCGGTCGTGTTTTCGGATCCATTCAGCCAGTCTATGTCTTTTGGTTGGAGCATTTAATCCATTTACTTTTAAGGTAATTATTGATATGTATGTTCTTATTACCATTTTCTTAATTGTTTTGGGTTTCTTATTGTAGGTCTTTTCCTTCTCTTGTGTTTCCTGCCTAGAGAAGTTCCTTTAGCATTTGTTGTAAAGCGGGTTTGGTGGTGCTGAATTCTCTTAGCTTTTGCTTGTCTGTAAAGGTTTTAATTTCTCTGTCGAATCTGAACGAGATCCTTGGTGGGTCGAGTAATCTTGGTTGTAGCTTTTCCCCTTTCATTACTTTAAATATGTCCTGCCAGTCCCTTCTGGCTTGCAGAGTTTCTGCTGAAAGTTCACCTGTTAACCGTACGAGGATTCCCTTGTATGTTATTTGTTGTTTTTCCCTTGCTGCTTTTAATATTTTTTCTTTGTATTTAATTTTTGATAGTTTGATTAATATATGTTTTGGCATGTTTCTCCTTGGGTTTATCTTGTATGGGACTCCCTGCGCTTCCTGGACTTGATTAACGATTTCCTTTCCCATATTAGGGAAGTTTTCAACTATAATCTCTTTAAATATTTTCTCAGTGTCTTTCTTTTTCTCTTCTACTTCTGGGAACCCTATATTCGAATGTTGGTGCATTTAATGTTTTCCCAGAGCTGTCTCAGATTGTCCTCAATTCTTTTCATTCTGTTTTCTTTATTTTGCTTTGCAGTAGTTATTTCCACTATTTTATCTTCCACGTCATTTATCCATTCTTCTGCCTCAGTTATTCTGCTATTGTTTCCTTCTAGAGAATTTTTAATTCCATTTATTGTGTTGTTCATCATTGTTTGTTTGTTCTTTAGTTCTTCTAGGTCCTTGTTAAACGTTTCTTGTCTATTCTCCATTCCGGTACCAAGATTTGGGATCATCTTTACTATCATTACTCTGAATTCATTTTCAGGTAGACTGCCTATTTCCTCCACATTTGTTTGGTCTGGTGGGTTTTTACCTTGCTCCTTCATCTGCTGTGTGTTTCTGTGTCTTCTCATTTGGCTTTGGGGACTGTGTTTGGGGTCTCCTTTTCAGAGGCTGCAGATTCGTAGTTCCCGTAGTATTTGGTGTCTGCCCCCAGTGGCTAAGGTTGGTTCAGTGGGTTGTGTAGGCTTTCGATGGAGGGGACTGGTGCCTGTGTTCTGGTGGGTGTGTCTGGATCTTGTCTTTCTGGTGAACAGATCCGCATCTGGTAGTGTGTTTTGGAGTGTCTGTGACCTTATTGTGATTTTCGGCAGCCTCTCTGCTAATGGGTGGGACTGCATTCCTGTCTTGCTAGTTGTTTGGCATGGGATGTCCAGCACTGGATCTTGCTGGTCTCTGAGTGGAGCTGGGTCTTAGCGTTGAGACGGATATCTCTGGAAGAGCTTTCGCCATTTGATATTACAAGTTGCCAGAGGTCTCTGGTAGACCAATGTCCTGAACTCGGCTCTCCCACCTCAGAGGCACAGGCTTGACACCCGGCTGGAGCACCAAGACCCTGTCAGCCACACAGCTGGGGGTGAGAGCAAGAGGTAGCTTTGGTACATCTCAAAGACCACCAATGAGGTTCACTAACCATTTTCTCTCCAGAAGTGAAGAAAACAAAATTCAGACTTTGGCTAGTCAGCCACTTTGGTAGCCAGCCTCCAAGATGGACCTATTTATCCCCTAATTATCTCCCAGTCTCCATGTACCAGTGTGGCTCCTCGCACTTGAAAAGGGTTGACTGTTTAACTAATAAGAAATTGCAGAAATGACAAAGTGCAGCTTCCAAAGTTATAAAAGACATTGCAGCTTCTGCTTTGGTTTCTGCTAGATCACTCATCCTAGGGTAAGCCAGCTGCCATGTCATGAGGACACTCAAGCAGCCCTAAGGAGAGATCCATGTGGCAAGGAACTGAGGCCTCTTACCTACAGCCACGTGAGTGAGTCATCTCAGAAGTCAAAAGATTTAATTTTTTAAATTTTTGGTTGTGTTGGGTCTTCGTTGCTGCACAGGGTTTCTCCAGTTGTTACTAGAGAAGCAGGGGTCACTCATCGTTGTGGTGCACGGGCTTCTCCTTGCGGTGGTTTCTCTTGTTGTGGAGTATGGGCTCTAGGTGCATGGGCTTCAGTAGTTGTGTCATGCAGGCTCAATAGTTGTTGCTTGCAGGCTCTAGAGCACAGGCTCAGTACTTGTGGCACACGGGCTTAGTTGCTCTGTGGCATGTGGGATCTTCCCAGACCAGGGATGGAACCCCTGTTCCCTGCATTGGCAGGCAAATTCTTGCCCACTGTGCCACCAGGGAAGTCCAGTGTGCTCTTTTTTAAACCTAGTCTGTTTTCATTATTTTGTATCTTAACGATTCTGTATTAAAGAAAAAGAATAATACTCCTTTCTACCCTTCCTCTTTGAGGATTATATATGAAGAAGTATGTCTTATTTATTAACCTCAAATTTTCACCTTACTTTTAAGAAGTAATCACAATGTCAAGTATTTAATACTTTTCACTTCCACCTTGAAAAGCATGGATATTAAAGTGCTAATACAATTACCTTCCCTGGTCTATCTTTTTTAGTTTTTGTTATGTATAAAAAACAACGAAAAACATGCATGGTTTGTAAGGAAATGACAAATTTCAGAAAATTCAGCATCTGAATACACTCTAAACATAGCTTCTAGATAAAGACACAGAAAATTGCCAGATACTCAGAGGCCCCCTGGTCCCATTCTAGTGACTCCCCTTAAGGTTTAATATTGTTCTGGTATCTAACAAAAAGATAACTTTACCTGTATTTTGTATTTTATATAAATGTTATGGCACAGTAAAATCACTTTTGGATTGGGCTTTTTTTATTTTATGTTGTTTGTGAATATGCCTATATGGTTGCCTGTTGTTGTGATCATGCATTGCCACTGTTGCATAGGATTCCATAATGTAAATATTTAACTATTAATTAATTTATTCCAATGTGTATTACAATATGAGTGATTTTCAGTTTGTGTCTATTGAGAACAGCACTGGTATATAAATTCTAGAACTTGAGCTTTGGTGGTGTGTGTATAAATTATTGTTCAGTATACACGTAGTAGTAAAATTTTCGAGTCATAGCTTTCTTGTGTTTATCTTTTTAGATATTTCTAAATATTTTCAAAACATTTGTATGATTTTTCATCTTCAGCAGCAGTGAATGAGATTCAAGGATTATACACATTCTTGTCAAACTTGATAATACCTGTCATTTTCATTTGAACCCTCTGGTTGGTGAGTGATAATTCCAGGTATCACGCTTTTGCATTTAATTGACTACTAAGAAGCCAAGCATCTTTTGATATGTTTACTTAACATTCTGTACTCTCTTTTTTGAAATATCTTTTGGTATATTTCCCCCATTTTGCTATTCCATTATCTTCTTATTGAAGACTTCCTTTTTTTTAACATCTGAAGACTTCTTATTTAGGAGTTTTTAATACATGCTTGAGATGAGTTCTTCTCTCTTTCTGTCTCTCCTTCTCTTTCTTTAGATGAGTGTCAGTTTTTAATGTTAATAACATCTAATTTGTTATTTTCCTCTTTATTTATTTAGTCTTATTTCTATTTATTTATGTAGTCTTCTTACCTGTAGCAGAACACATTATTTATTCTAAACCACAAATATATTTTCATTTCTTCAATAAATGTAATTATTAAGCTTTAAATTTAAGTTAACTTTCTAAACTAAATATGTTGTATCATAGTGAGTATTAATTTTTCTATGACAGCTGAAAGGTTACATTTATTCAGAAAATGTTGTATCAGCTTTCTTTTCATTTGCTCCTACTTCTCATTGATTCAGAGTGGTAAACATCACTTCATCCATGGATCTGACTTTTCTCTGATTTCTCATGGTCATTCTCACTAATTCGTCTTGCCTCCTGAAATCTTTAGCAATCCCCTTATTCCACAGAAGCAAAAACCTTCCTTGGGCCTTTTTCCTCAGAAGATTGATTATTCCCACATTTTAAATGGGAGATTGCAATAAGTTAGGAGAAAATGCCACAAGGGTCTCTCATTTTTTTTTCACATCCTGTATCAGCCTCTGCTTGCACTCTCTGTTCAAAGATATTTGTGCAACACATTGATGGAAGATGCCACTTGTTTCTCTCCTTGGGGAAAAGACAGATTAATTACCTAACAAATAAAATAAAGAGAGTGTCTTGCTCTTTTCAAATGTTGGACAGGATTGCTTGCATCCTAATTTAAATGTTTCAGGTGACTGAAGCTTAAGATTCCTAAGCTTTAATCCATACTTGCACCATGCACAGCACCCAACAGGAGAGCTTTACATAACCCCATGAGACACTTGTGTGCAAGTGGAACAGATAAAAATATAAAACTATTGCTGTCTTTTTGTGTCATAAAAATGATTTTTTGTCTGATTTAAAATATTTTTTTCTAAAATCCAAAAACTTGTCAGGCTAAAATATTGTTATTTCAAATATGGTAACATCGAAGACCCTTCAAATTTCTTTCCAGTTTTGTTGATGATGGGATGCCGTCAGAGATATGACTTCATTAATAAACACAATAGGTAAGATTCCTTCATAGGCCTGATTGGGGAATATGAAAATAAACCCCAGAAAAATCTGGACATTTTCTAGTTCTCAAATATTGGTTAAGATGGTAGAAAGGGCCCTTCATTGTCCTATATGTTAATGCAGATCAATTGTGAGAGGTGGGGATAAAACAAGCAGCCTAAATATCCTTTATGTTTGTTGTACTACTAGTAGAAAGAGGAAGGGTCAACATGTCACCATGGTTGATATAGCAAATAAGCTGCTTGAAACTACACAGAAATGTACCTGCTTGTATTTTCTGTGCAGTTACCCTCTCTTTTGGTGTGCCCTGATACCTCCCTCAACTTATGTACCAACTCCAGCAGCATTAAGCAGAAATCCAAAGAAACCTATTCTTTGGAATTATGAGGAAGGGAAGAGTCAAACATTTTATAACATGCTCTATACAAGGATACACGTCACCATCCTTATCTATGTCGTGCCATGCATGGAGGGTCAGTAGGTTCAGGGGATTCTGGAAGCACCAAGTTCTGTGGGGTTAATCACAGTTCCATTCATGGGCAGTAAAAGAGAAGGGCCTTATCTTGGTCACTTTCTCAATGCTAGTAGCTACAAAAAGAAGAGGATAGCAGACATCTTAGGGAGAAGAACCAACATTGAATGAAATGTCCAAATTACTCTAGGCAACCTCTCATGGTGGCCTCCCATAGCTCCTCAAATCCCTACATACTTGCACAAGGGATAGTGTAATATTACTGGAGTGTCTGACTGCAGATTAACATTATTTTTGTTGAAAAAAATAAAAATAGGTTCAAGTGATAGGGTTTGAAAAGGGTTCACAGTGTGAAGGAAACTATTGTAACAATGTGGACAGAACCCTTTGGATGGATTTATCATGTTTTTTTTTTTTTTTTTTGCTGCTTCAGAATCTGTAGTAGCGATTGGTGTGTTCCATGATACATCCCCGCTTCTTATAAGTTTTAGATGGAATACCCCATTAGGAAGAAGTGCACGTAAGGAAGATTAGTGAGTCAAACTCCTCTGCCCTCTGTCAGCAGTGGGTGCAAAGGGATTTAGACCAAGTGCTTTCATCCTTTGATTTGCAAAGTTTTCACTATATGAATGATGTTTTGTTTGTTTGCAGGTCAGGAGCCTTGGTCTCAATATCCCTGTTTAAAAACTGTTATCACGTGTCTGCCAGAAAGAATTGCTGATGATACTGGGAAAAATTGAGAGTTATCCTTAACAATTAAGGGTTTTGTAGCGACATGGATGGACCTACAGATTATTATACTGAGTGAAGCAAGTCAGACACAGAAAGACAGATATCATATGATATTGCTTATATGAGGAATCTATAAAAGAAAAAAATAGGTACAAATGAATTTATTTACACAACAGAGATAGAATCATGGATATAGAAAACAAACTTATGGTTACCAGGGAATAAGTGGGGAAGGGATAAATTGGGAGATTGGGACTGACTTATACACACTACTATATATAAAATAGATAAAGACCTGCTTTATAGCACAGGGAACTCTACTCAGTGGTCTGTACTGGCGTATACGGAAAAAGAATCTTATAAAAAAAAACAAGGGTTTTGGGATTATATAATAAATATAAATGTGCAAACCTTTAACATGAAAGGAAAAATCAGTTAACTCTGTGGTCCCTGTTATGGTGTAAATATTTTGTACCTCTAATTTTAAAATTTTGAAACCCAGCTCCCATGTGGATGGTATTAGGAGGTGGGGCTTTTGGGAGGTGATTAGGTTATGAGGCCAGAGACCTCAAACATGGGATTAGTGACCTAATAAATGTAGCACACAGAAGATCTTATGCCCATTCCATGATTTCATTGCCGAGCGAGAAGACCCACATTATGAACCAGAAATTGGTCCCTCGCCAGACACTAAGTCAGCTGGCAACTTGTTCTTTTTTTTAAAAAAATAATTAGATAATTAATTAATTAATTTTTTGGCTGTGTTGGGTCTTTGGTGCGGTGTGCGGGCTTCTCATTGAGTGGCTTCTCTTGTTGCGGAGCACCGGCTCTAGGCGTGTGGGTTTCAGTGGTTGTGGCTCATGGGCTCAGTGGTTGTGGCCTGTGGACTCTAGAGCACAGACTCAGTATTTGTGGTGCACGGGCTTAGTTGTTCCATGGTATGTGGGATCTTCCTGGACCAGGGCTCGAACCCTTGTCCCCTTTATTGGTAGGCAGATTCTTAACCACTGCACCTCCAGGGAAGCCCCTGGTTACTTGTTCTTGAACTTTCCAGCCTCAGCAATTATGAGAAAACAAAAATATTCTGTTGTTTATAAAATACCAACTCTCTCGTATTTTGTTTTAGCAGTCAAAGAGCTGGCTGAGGAGAAATATCTGTGAGCTTGAAGACATATCAGGAGAAACCTTTAAATCTCAAAAGAAAAGAGAAAATGGGCAGGAAAGGAATCAACAGAACAGAGTAATCAATAATTGAGAAACAATGAAAAATGCTGTGACCTATACATAATGGGTATAGCAGGAGGAGAATAAAGATAATAAAGAACAGAAAATATTTTTTAAAAATGACTGAGAATCTCCCCAAATGAATGTCTGACACTAAATCCACAACATCCAAACTTAGAAGAACATATCAATAGTAAAGAAAACTGACCGATATCTCTCAGGAACATCAATGCAAAAATCCTCAACAAAATATTACCAAATCGAATCCAACAATATTTTGAGAGAATTTTATATCATGAATGAGAGGAAATAATCCCAGGTATGAAAGGCTGGTTCCACATTCTAGAATCAAGTAATTATATCCATCATATCAACACCTTAAAGACAATCATTAGCATATCAATAGATTCAGAAGACCTTTGAAAAAATCTAACACCCATTCTTCATAAAAACTCTCAGTTAAAGAAATAGACTGGAGCTTTCTCAAGTTGATAACAAAGATTTACAGGAAACTTTTATCTTACATCATGATTAATGGTCAGAATCATGAAGCTTTTCCACTAAGTTCAGGTAAAAGCAAGGATGTCCCCTTTCATGACTCCTTTTCCATATTTTACTCCAAGTCCTTGCTAATGCAATAAGGCACGAAAATAAATAAAACAAATACAGATTGGGTAGAAAAAAATGAAAGCAACCTAAATAAAATGTGGACCAATATACTTTATGGACACCTCACCAAAGAAAATAGACACTATGCATATAAGAATACAGAAGAATAATCCAGATTACATGCTGCCATGAAAAAGCAAATTAAAAATACAATTCCATACCACTATGTAACACTTAGAATGGCTAAAATGTGAACAATGACAAGAACAAATTCTGTAGGAGATGTGGAACAATAGGAAATGTCATTTGTCATTGGTGGAAATGAAAAATAATACAGCTACTTTGGTAGTCTGATTGACACTTGCTAGAATATTGAGCATTCCCTTACTGTACAATCCATCGAGTGTTCTCATTGATATTTACTGAAAGTAGTTTAAAACATACTTCCAGAGGAAAACCTGCATATGGATATTTATAGCACCTAATTCAATATTGCCAAAATGTGAATGAAACTAAGGTGTCCTCCAATAGGTGAATGAAATGATATAGTATTAATATATTCTGGGAATGGGATAATATTGAGCACTAAAAAAGTAAGCTATCAAGCCATATAAAGAGATGGGAATTCTTTTTTTTTCTTTTGAAATATAGGTGATTTTCTTTATTTTGAAATTTAAATGTTATTGGAGTATAGTTGATTTACAATGTTGTGTTAATTTCAGTTGCACAGCAAGTGATTCAGTTACACATATGCATATATTCATTCTTTATCAGATCCTTTTCTGATAACGGTATTCCCAGAACACTGAGTAGAGCTCCCTGTGCTATACAGTAGGTCCTTGTTGCTTATCTGTTATATATAGTAGTATTCGTATGTTTACCCCAAGCTCCTGATTTATCCCTACCCCCCACCTCTCCCCTTTGGTAACCATAAGTTTGTTTTCCAAGTCTGTGAGTCTGCCTCTGTTTTGTAAGTTAGTTCATTTGTATCAATTTTTAGCTTCCACCTAGAAGTGATATCATCCAATATTTGTCTTCCTCTGTCTGACTTACTTCACTTAGTACAATCATCTCTAGGTCCATCCATGTTACTGCAACTGGCATTATTTTCTTCTATTTTATGGCTGAGTCATATTCCATTATATATATGTATCACATATTCTTTACCTACATTCATATGTTGATGGACATTTTGGTTGCTTCCATGTCTTCGCTATTGTAAAGAGTGTTGCAGTGAACATTGGGGAAGATGTGTCTTTTCGATTTATGCTTTCCTCCAGATATGCACACAGGAGTGAACTTGCTGGATCATCTGGTAGCTCTATTTTATTTTATTTTACTTCATTTCATTTCAATTTCAATTTTTTTGGAATAGAGTTGATTTACAATGTTGTGTTACTTTCTGCTGCACAGCACAGTGAAGCAGTTATACATATATCCAATCCTTTTTGGATTCCTTTCCCATACAGGTCATTACAGAGTATTGAGTAGAGTTCCCTGTGCTATACAGTAAGCCCTTATTTGTTATCTCTTTTATATATAGTGGTGTGTATATGTCAATCCCAATTTCCAATTTATCCCTCCCACCTCCCCTTACTCTGGTAACCTCCATTCTGTGCTCCATAGTGGCTGTTACCAATTGGCATTGCCACCGATAGCATAGAATTGGTGGTGCAGTGTTTAAGAATCTGCCTGCCAGTTCAGGGGACACAGGTTGGAGCCCTGGCCCGGGAAGATCTCACATGCCACAGAACAAGTAAGCCCGTGTACCACAACTACTCAGTCTGCGCTCTAGAGCCCACGAGCCACAACTACTGAAGCATGTGTGCCTACAGCTTGTGCTCCACAACAAGAGAAGCCACCACAAAGAGAAGGCTTCGTACCACAATGATGAGTAGCCCCCGCTTGCTGCAACTATAGAAAAGACGTGCGCAGCAACGAAGACCCAACGCAGATTAAAAAAAAAAAAAGTAGTAGGTTTCTCTTTTTTCCACACCCTCTGAAGCATTTCTTGTTTGTAGACATTGTGATGGTGGCTATTCTGAGTGGTTCCATGTGATACTTCTTTGTACATCTGATTTGCATTTGTCTAACATAAAGCAATGGTGAGTATCTTCATATGTGCTTTTTTTTTGAACAGTGTCAGTAAGATTTACCCCTTGAAAAAGGGTTATTGAAAGGTTGCCTTGTTTTGAAGTCTACTTCGATTACCTACCCCAAGACATTTTTTGAGGGCTGTTGTCATTTACAGCTCCCCAGGCATTGTGAATATGAAGTGCGTATAAGGTCCAGTTTTAGAATTGTTGTTGTGGGAAACAGAAGGCGGCAGGGTTTCTACTGTCCCTCTCTGGTTACTGACACAACCTTAGGTGTAGGGCAAGTCCTGTTCTTGGGTATTAAATTAGAGTGGAATGTGCCTGTCCAGACATGTAAGGGCTTCTGTCCCATTCCTTCTTCCCCCTTACCCTTCATCCCCCGAACAAGTATAAACCCCTGCAAAATCACCTGTTGAGGGTGCTGTCTTGTAGAGTGGGATGACCCTTATGAAGGAGTAGGGAGGTCGGAACCCAAACACCAGGATATGTTGAGAGCAGGTGATTTTCCAAATGTCATCCAGCCCAGAGAGTCCACCATCCTTTGGGTGTCAGAGGGTTGGTTTAGTAGTATGAGGGCACACTTAGATCTGGAGATAGTGATCCCATGCAGAGGGGACCAGGTTGCCCATGTTCAAGGGGGGCGAATTAGCTGGCATATCCTCCCGAGGTCCTCAGGCCTACAACAGTCCAGCCTTGGGACCAAATTGTGTCTGTGTCCAGGGATGTGACACTAGTATGTTCACTGCGACTAAACAAATTTAGTGATCATTTTTCTTTTCTTTAACTTAATTTTAAATTTATAATGGAGTATATAGTTGATTTATCATGTTGTGTTCATTTTTGACATACACCAACATGATTCATTTATACAGAGATAACTATATATTCTTTTTAGAATTATTTTCCCATTGAGGTTACTAAAGGTTGTTGAGAAGAGTTCCAAGTGCTCTACAGCAGGTCCATGTTAATTACAAGTTTTCTCTCTGTAAATATGTATATACTAACTCCAACCTCATGATTTATGCCTCCAACACACCTTTCCAGTTTGGTAACCATAAGTCTGTGTTCTAAGTCTGGGACTCTTTTTCTGTGTTGTAAGATAGTACCTTTCTATCAATTTTTAGATTCCACCGATAAGTAATATCATATGATATTTTTCATTGCCTGATTTATGACACTTAATATGAATGTATGTAGGTCCTTCTGAGTGGCCCTAAATGGCCTTATTTCATTCACTTCATGGCTGAGTAATATTCCATTGTACATATCTACCATAATTTCTTTATCCATTCTTCCCTCCAAGGACTTTTAGGTAGCTTCCGAGTAGAGGCTCTTGTAAACAGGGCTGCATAAATTTTAGAGTGCCTGGGTCCTGTCAATTTACGTTTTTTCCAAGATACAGGCCCAGGAGTGGAAGCGCCATATGCTCTGAAGCTCTGGTTTTTAGATTTTTAAGGAATCACCACCCACTTCTCCAGAGTGGCTGTTAGCAATTTACATTCCCACCATCATCTTGTCAGGGTTCCCTTTTCTCCACGCCCTGTCCTGCATTTCAGGTTTTACAGTTTGTGAGGTTGGCCATTCTGACTGGTGCGAAGTGATATCTCTTTGTAGTATTAATTTACATTGCCCGCCTGTTTTGTTGGCCAAAAATGGAGTAAGGGTTTTTCCTGAATATATTAAGGAATAACGCATACGGCCTTTTTGGCAAACTGCATCATTGGCGATGTTCAGCAGCTTTGCATGTGCTTTGATGACGAGTGCAAACTACCCCTTGAAATCCCTTTCCTGCAATTCTGCCTTGCTTACAAGGCCTTTACGAATACTTGGCTCAAGAAATGACTCCATTAGAGGTGTCAATTACAACCCTGCATGTTTGTGAATTGCAGTGCCCCTGAGCACCGGTTTTCAACTTGTTTAGGGAAGCAGACACAAAGGGGCAGGATTTCTACAGACCCATTCCAGTTACTGGGGCACCTGAAGGATAGGGAAATTCTTCTTCCAGGTAGGAAACTAGAGTGGCATATGCCTGTCCAAACATCTAAGGCTTGTGTCTCATTCCATCCCGCCATTCCCCTTCTTCACCGGAAAATTCCAAGCCGTGCAAAACCGGCTGTTGAGTGTGCTGCCTTCCCAAAGTGGGGAGACTCTAAGGAAAGGAGCTGGGGAACCCGAATACCAGGAGACGTGGAGATGAGGTGAGTTTTCCAAACTCTTCCCGATCAGACGGTGTACCATCCTCTGGATGTGCCATGCATGTTTTAGCTGTAGGAAGGGTCCCCTGCACCTGGAGATATGGAACCCATGGAATGGGGGCCAGGCAGTATTACTCTAAAAGTGCTGCATTTGCTGTACCATCCTCACGAAGCCTCTCAGACCAACGAGTGTAGAGCCTTAGGTCCCATCCATCTCTGTGTCTAGATATGGTCAGTCCAGGTTGCATCACAGCCCTTGAACAAATTTTGTGAGAATTTCTCTCTCTCTCACTGTCTTTATTTTGTTCTTGTTATTTAATTTTATAATGGGGTATAGCTGATTTTCAATACTGTGTTTCTTCCTGCTCTACATCTATCCACTTGATTCACTTAAAGAGAGACATCAATAAATTCTTTTACAGATTCTTACCAGTCTTATATATCCTTTTCTGGTGACAACAGTGTGCTGACTCCAGCTCTTTGAGCTATAGAGTAGGTCCTGTCGAATACCTATTTTGTTTATGGAACCGTATCTGTGCTAATTTCAACCTCCTGGTTTATGCATCACCCCGCCCCACCTTTCTCCTTTAGCAGCCATAAGTGTGTTTTCTAAATGTGTGACTCCGTTTCTGTTTTGTAATTGCGTTCATGTGAAGGCATTTTTAGATACTCTCTATAAGTGATACCTTATGATAAGTCTCTTTTTATGTCTGACTTATGTCACTTAGAATGATCGTACCTCAGTCTCCACGAGTTGCTGCCACTGGCTTTATTTCATTGATTTAATTGCTGAGTAATATTCCATTGTACATAAGTACCACATCTTCTTTCTCCATTTTTTCCTTCCAAGGATATGTAAGTTGGACCCAAATCGAGGCATTTCTAAACAGAGCAGCCCTAAACTTTGGGGTGCCTGTGTCTTGTCGATTTTTTGGTTTTCCCAAGATATACGCCCATGAGGGGAAGTGCTGTATGCTTGTAGCTCTGTGTTTTAGAAGTTCTAAGATACAGCATACACTTCTCAAGAGTGGCCGGTGGCAATTTATATCCCGCCGATCAGCATAACAAGGCTCCGTTTTCTCCATGGCCTGCCCTGCATTTCAGGGTTTTACACTTTTTCAGCATGGGCCTTTTGACCAATGCGAAGTGAGACATTTTTGTAATGCTGATTTGCATTGCCCGCTTGTTTAGTTGGCCAAAAAGAGCATCTGCGTTTTTTCCAAAATTTATTCAAGAAACAACGCAGACGCCCTTTTTGGCCAACAGCACCATTGTCGAAGTTCTGCGGAATTTCATGTGCTTTAAAGGCGAGTCCAATCTACCTGGAAAAACTGTTTCCTGCAATTCTGTATTGCTTTGAAATCCTCTTCGTTGTCTTACCTCAATACATTTTTAGACGAGAGTTATCATTTATAACTCCGCAGATTTGTGAATTGCCGTGCTCCTGAGCTCCATTTTCGAAATCGCTTTTTTGGGAGCTGGCCGCAAACCCGCAGGATTGCTTCAGGCCCTATTCTGGTTCCGGAGCGCAGGCTAAGCCTGTGGTTAATTCTTCTTCCTGATGGGAAATTAGGGTTACCTGTGCCTGTCCCAACAGCTACAGCTAGCCTCTCATGGGTTCCCCCTCTTCCCATTCATCCTCAGGAAAAATTACAACCTGTACGGAACAGAATGTTAAAGGTGCTGATTCTCCAAGTGGGGAGATTGTTAGTAAAGCGGCTGGAATGGCGAACCCGAGCACCAGGAGATGAGGAATGAGGTGCGTTTCAGAAACATTTCTCGATCACACTGTATACCATCCACCGGGTTTCCCAAGCATTTTTTCTCTGCAGGAAGATTCCATTGAACCTGGAGATTTGGGATCCATAGAATGGGTACCAGGCAGTACTAATTTAAAGGGTCTGCGTTTGCTCACCCAACCTCAGCAAACCTCTCAGCCCCAAGAGTGTCCACCCTTATGTCTCAATCAGCTGTGGGTCTAGATATGGTCAATCCAGGTGGCATCACAGCCCCTGAACGAATTTTGTAAGAATTTCTCTCTCTTTCACTGTCTTTGTTTCACGGGTTTTTAAAAGTAATTGATTTTTATAATGGGGTTTAGCTGCTTTTCACTGCTGTGTTTCTGCCGCTTTACACCCACTTGACTCACTTACAGAGAGATATCAATACATAGGTTTTAAGATTCTAACTAGTCAGATAGATTCTTGGGCGGTGAATAGGGGGTGTTGAGTCCAATTCACTGAGCAAGGAGTAGTTCTTGTCTATTACATATTGGGTTTATGGAACGGTATCTGAGCTAATTTGAAACCCTTGTTTTATGCATCACCCCACCTCACCTTTCCCGTTAAGCAGCCATAGTGTGTTTTCTCAACGTGTGACTCTGTTCTGTTTTGTAATTCAGGTCAAGGGTAGCGGTTTTTACATTCCCTCTATAAGTGATATCTTATGATAAGTGTCTTTTTCTGTGTTACTTATTTCACTTAGAATCGTCGTACCTAAATCCACTCATCATACTGCTACTAGCCTTATGACGTTGATTTCATGGCTGAGTGATATTCCATTGTACATAAGGACCACAGTTTCTTTATCCATTTTTCTCTTTCCTGGGATATTTAAGGTGTAACGAAGTGGAGGTTCTTGTCAACAGAGCAGCCTTAAACTTCGGGGTGCATGTGTCTTGCTGATTTTTAGTTTTCCCAATATATACGCCCATGAGTGGAAGTGCCCTATGCTCTCTAAGCTGTGCTTTGTAGATGTTTCAGGACACATGGTGCACTTCGCCAGAGTGGCTGTGCACAATTTACATCGTGCCCATCAGCGTAGCAAGGCTCCCATTTCTCCATGGGCTTTCCTGCATTTCTGGTATTGACCCTTTATTCAGCATGGCGCTTTTGAGCGATGGGAAGCGAGACTTCTTTGTAGCGCTGATTTGCCTTTCCAGGTTTCTTGGTTGGCCAAAAAGGGCGTATGCGGTTTTTCCTGAATATATTCAGGAAAAAACGCATACGCCCTTTTTGGCCAAGGGCATCATTGTTGAGGTTTTGCCGCTTTCCATGTGCTTTAAAGGCGATTCGAATCTACCTCCTGAAATCTGTTTCCTGCAATTCTGCCTTGATTTCAAATCCTCTTCGTTGCCTTCCCTCAAAATATTTGTGGATGAGAGTTATCATTTAAAAGTCTGCAGGTTTGTGAATTGCAGTGCCCCTGATCTCCATTTTTCAACTCGCTCTTTTGGGAGTTGGCCGAAAAACCGCAGGATGGCTTCAGGCCCTATTCTGGTTCCGGGCGGCAGGCTGAGCCTGTGGTTAATTCTTCTTCCTGATGGAAATTAGAGTGACCTGTGCCTGTCCCAACACCTAGAGCTACCCTCTCATGGGTTCCCCCTCTTCCCATTCATCCTCAGGACAAATTGCAACCTGTACGAAACAGGAGGTTAAAGGTGCTGATTCTCCAAGTGGGGAGATTGTTAGTAATGCGGCTGGAATGGCGAACCCGAGCACCAGGAGATGAGGAATGAGGTGCGTTTCAGAAACCTTTCCCGATCACACTGTATACCATCCACTGGGTTTCCCATGAATTTTTTCGCTGTAAGAAGATTCCCTTGAACCTGGAGATTTGGGACCCATAGAATGGGTACCATGCACTATTACTTTAAAGGGTAGGCGTTTGCTCACCCAACCTCACCAATCCTCTCAGCCCCAAGAGTGTCCAGCCTTATAGCTAATCCAGCTGTGGGTCTAGGTATGGTCAATCCTGGTTGCTTCACTGCCCGTGAACGAACTTTTTAAGAATTTCTCTCTCTTTCACTGTCTTTGTTGGGGTTTTTTTTGTAATCTATTTTTATAAAGGTGTTTAGCTGATTTTCACTGCTGTGTTTATGCCGCTTTACACCCACTTGATTCATTTACAGAGAGATATCAATACATAGGTTTTAAGATTCTTACTAGTCAGATATACTCTTGTGCGGTGAATACGGGGCTTTGAGTCCAGTTCACTGAGCAAGGGGTAGGTATTGTCTGTTACATATTTGGTTTATGGAACGGTATGTGTGCTAATTTCAAACCCTTGTTTTATGCCTCACCGCACCTCACCTTTCCAGTTAAGCAGCCATCCATGTTTTCTAAATGTGTGACTCTGTTCTGTTTTGTAATCAGGTCATGGGTAGCGATTTTTACTTTCCCTCTATAAGTGATATCTTATGATAAGTGTCTTTTTCTGTGTGACTTATTTCACTTAGAAACATCGTACCTAAATCCACTCATCTTCCTGCTAGTAGCCGTATGGCACTGATTTCATGGCTGAGTGATATGCCATTGTGCATAAGTACCACACTTCTTTATCCATTTTCCTCTATCCTGGCATATTTAAGGTGTACTGAAGTGGAGGTTCTTGTAAACAGAGCAGGCCTAAACTTTGGGGTGCCTGTGTCTTGTTGATTTTTAGGTTTCTCATTTTATACGCCCACGAGTGGAAGGGCCCTATGCTCTCTAGCTGTGTTTTTTAGATGTTTTAGGAAACACCATGCACTTCTCCAGAGTGGCCGTTGGCAATTTACATCTCACCCATCAGCCTAACAAGTCTCCCTTTTCTACCTGGCCTGTCCTGCACTTCTGGTTTTTACACTTTTTTGGATGGCTTTTGGACGGATGGGAAGCGAGACTTATTTGTAGTGCTGATTTGCCTTTCCGGCTTGCTTGGTTGGCCAAAAAGGGCGTATGCGTTTTCTCCTGAATATATTCAGGAAAAAACGCATAGGCCCTTTTAGGCCAAGTGCATCATTGTCGACGTTTTGCCGCTTTTCATGTGCTCTAAAGGCGATTCGTATCTACCTCCTGAAATCTGTGGGCTTGTCCCCGCACATTCTTCTCTAATATACAACCTCGGAACACTACCTCCATGAAGACTCTGTTGCCCTAGTAACAAGGGTTGAGAACGTAATAATGCTGCCGCCTTGTGGCTGTTTCTCACAACAGCAGCTTTAAATCCAGTGCTAATGGTTGCTTAATAGTCACAAGGAGTTCAGGGCTGTAAATGACACCTCCCCTCAAAAAATGCCCTGGGGTAGGGAATAGGCAAGAAAATTCAACACATGACAAATTTTTCCAGAAGTCAATATGAAGAGAGGAGTTGTACTCACTCTTTAAAAAAAACAGAGGAAAAGAAAAAAAGGACCTGCCTAAAGCTCAGTATAAGGAATTATTAGCCACATGCAAATCCAACCTCCAAAAAGGTTTCAGCACACACCAGTCAAATGACCATCAGCAAAACGTCTACAAACTATAAATGCTGAAGGGGTTTTAGAGAACTTTGTACCTTCTAGCAGCTGGTGGGATGTAAAGTGGTAACAGCACTAACGAAAACTGAATGGAGCTGCTTTAAAAGGTAAAAATTGAGCTACCAGATGATATAGCAGGGCACCTTTTGGGCCTATAATCTAAGTCCACCAGAATCGGAAAGACAGAGGCAGGTAAATGTGCACTGCAGCAATATTGAAATAGCCAAGATATGGAAGCAAAAAAAAGGTCCATAAACAGATGAATTGACAAAGAAGAAGTGGTATATGTACAGAATGGAATCGTAGCCTCGGGAAAAAAATGAAGAGTGCCATTTTCAGGACTACAAATGAGCCTAGAAATAATCATATTAGGTAAAGTCAAAAGGGAATGACAAATATCCTATGATATCATTTATACAAGTTATCCTAAGATTGCTACCAATGAACATACCTCCACAGAAAAAGACACTCGCAGACTTATAAAACAAACTAATGGTTAACCAAAATGAAAGGGAGAAGGATGGAAAAATTAGGATTATGGGGCTAACCTAAATAGGCTAATGTATGTTAAATGTATATAAACACTTAACATATAAACTATATAAATTTCCTGCAATTCTGCCTTGCTTTCAAATCCTCTCCGTTGCCTTGCTTCAATATATTTTTGGACTTGAATTACCATTTATAACTCTACAGGACTGTGAATTGCAGTGCCCCTGAGCTCCATTTTTCAACTCGCTTTTTTGGAAACTGGGCGCAAAACTGCAGGATTGCTTCAGGCCCTATTCTGGTTCCGAGGGGCAGGCTGAGCCTGTGGTTAATTCTTCTTCCTGATGGTAAATTAGAGTGGCCTGTGCCTGTCCCAACACCTAGCGCTAGTCTCTCATTGTTTCCCCCTCTTCCCGTTCATCCTCAGGACAAATTGCAACCTGTAAGGAACAGGAGGTTAAAGGTGCTGATTCTCCAAGAGGGAGATTGCTAGTAAAGCGGCTGGAATGGCGAACCCGAGCACAAGGAGATGAGAAATGAGGTGCGTTTTGGAAACCTTTCCCGATCACACGGTGTACCATCTTCTGGGTTTCTCATGCATGTTTTCGATGTAGGAAGATGCCCTTGAACCTGGGGATTTGGGACCCATGGGATGGGTACCACGCAGTATTACTGTTAATGGTCTGCGTTTGCTCAGCCCACCTCACCAAACCTCTCAGCCCCAAGAGTGTCCACCCTTATGTCTCAATCAGCTGTGGGTCTAGATATGGTCAATCCAGGTGGCATCACAGCCCCTGAACGAATTTTGTAAGAATTTCTCTTTCACTGTCTTTGTTTCACATGTTTTTAAAAGTAATTGATTTTTATAATGGGGTTTAGCTGATTTTCACTGCTGTGTTTATGCCGCTTTACACCCACCTGACTCACTTACTGAGAGATATCAATACGTAGGTTTTAAGATTCTTACTAGTCAGATGTATTCTTGGGTGGTGAATAGGGGGTGTTGAGTCGAATTCACTGAGCAAGGAGTAGGTCTTGTCTATTACCCATTGGGTTTATGGAACGGTATCTGAGCTAATTTGAAACCCTTGTTTTATGCATCACCCCCCTCACCTTTCCCGTTAAGCAGCCATAGTGTGTTTTCTAAACGTGTGACTCTGTTCTGTTTTGTAATTCAGTTCAAGGGTAGCCGTTTTCATATTCCCTCTATAAGTGATATCTTATGATAAGTGTCTTTTTCTGTGTGACTTATTTCACTTAGAATCGTCGTACCTGAATCCACTCATCATCCTGCTACTAGCCTTATGACGTTGATTTCATGATTTCAGTGATATTCCATTGTACATAAGGACCACAACTTCTTTATCCATTTTTCTCTTTCCTGGGATATTTAAGGTGTAACGAAGTGGAGGTTCTTTTCAACAGAGCAGCCCTAAACTTTGGGGTGCCTGTGTCTTGCTGATTTTTAGTTTTCCCAATTTATACGCCCATGAGTGGAAGTGCCATATGCTCTCTAAGCTGAGTTTTTTAGATGTTTCAGGACACACCGTACACTTCTCCAGAGTGGCTGTTGGCAATTTACATCCCACCCATCAGCGTAGACAGGCTCCCGTTTCTCCATTGCCTGTCCTGCATTTCTGGTTTTGACACTTTATTCAGCATGGCCATTTTGACCGATGGGAAGCGAGACTTCTTTGTAGCGCTGATTTACCTTTCCAGGTTGTTTGGTTGGCCAAAAAGGGCGTGTGCGTTTCTTCCTGAATATATTCAGGAAGAAACGCATACGCCCTTTTTGGCCAAGGGCATCATTGTCGAGGTTTTGCCGCTTTCCATGTGCTTTAAAGGCGATTCGAATCTCCCTCCTGAAATCTGTTTCCTGCAATTCTGCCTTGCTTTCAAATCCTCTTCGTTGCCTTCCCTCAATATATTTGTGGACGAGAGTTATTATTTATAAGTCTGCAGGTTTGTGAATTGCAGTGCCCCTGATCTCCATTTTTCAACTCGCTCTTTTGGGAGTTGGCCGAAAAACCGCAGGATGGCTTCAGGCCCTATTCTGGTTCCGGGCGGCAGGCTGAGCCTGTGGTTAATTCTTCTTCCTGATGGAAATTAGAGTGACCTGTGCCTGTCCCAACACCTAGAGCTACCCTCTCATGGCTTCCCCCTCTTCCCATTCATCCTCAGGACAAATTGCAACCTGTACGAAACAGGAGGTTAAAGGTGCTGATTCTCCAAGTGGGGAGATTGTTAGTATTGCGGCTGGAATGGCGAACCCAAGCACCAGGAGATGAGGAATGAGGTGCGTTTCGGAAACCTTTCCCGATCACACTGTATACCATCCACTGGGTTTCCCATGCATTTTTTCGCTGTAAGAAGAATCCCTTGAACCTGGAGATTTGGGACCCATAGAATGGGTACCATGCACTATTACTTTAAAGGGTAGGCGTTTGCTCACCCAACCTCACCAATCCTCTCAGCCCCAAGAGTGTCCAGCCTTATAGCTAATCCAGCTGTGGGTCTAGGTATGGTCAATCCTGGTTGCTTCACTGCCCGTGAACGAACTTTTTAAGAATTTCTCTCTCTTTCACTGTCTTTGTTGTGTTTTTTTTTGTAATCTATTTTTATAAAGGTGTTTAGCTGATTTTCACTGCTGTGTTTATGCCGCTTTACACCCACTTGATTCATTTACAGAGAGATATCAATACATAGGTTTTAAGATTCTTACTAGTCAGATATACTCTTGTGCGGTGAATACGGGGCTTTGAGTCCAGTTCACTGAGCAAGGGGTAGGTATTGTCTGTTACATATTTGGTTTATGGAACGGTATGTGTGCTAATTTCAAACCCTTGTTTTATGCCTCACCGCACCTCACCTTTCCAGTTAAGCAGCCATCCATGTTTTCTAAATGTGTGACTCTGTTCTGTTTTGAAATCAGGTCATGGGTAGCGATTTTTACTTTCCCTCTATAAGTGATATCTTATGATAAGTGTCTTTTTCTGTGTGACTTATTTCACTTAGAAACATCGTACCTAAATCCACTCATCTTCCTGCTAGTAGCCGTATGACACTGATTTCATGGCTGAGTGATATGCCATTGTGCATAAGTACCACACTTCTTTATCCATTTTCCTCTATCCTGGCATATTTAAGGTGTACTGAAGTGGAGGTTCTTGTAAACAGAGCAGGCCTAAACTTTGGGGTGCCTGTGTCTTGTTGATTTTTAGGTTTCTCATTTTATACGCCCACGAGTGGAAGGGCCCTATGCTCTCTAGCTGTGTTTTTTAGATGTTTTAGGAAACACCATGCACTTCTCCAGAGTGGCCGTTGGCAATTTACATCTCACCCATCAGCCTAACAAGGCTCCCTTTTCTACCTGGCCTGTCCTGCACTTCTGGTTTTTACACTTTTTTGGATGGCTTTTGGACGGATGGGAAGCGAGACTTATTTGTAGTGCTGATTTGCCTTTCCGGCTTGCTTGGTTGGCCAAAAAGGGCGTATGCGTTTTCTCCTGAATATATTCAGGAAAAAACGCATAGGCCCTTTTAGGCCAAGTGCATCATTGTCGACGTTTTGCCGCTTTTCATGTGCTCTAAAGGCGATTCGTATCTACCTCCTGAAATCTGTGGGCTTGTCCCCGCACATTCTTCTCTAATATACAACCTCGGAACACTACCTCCATGAAGACTCTGTTGCCCTAATAACAAGGGTTGAGAACGTAATAATGCTGCCGCCTTGTGGCTGTTTCTCACAACAGCAGCTTTAAATCCAGTGCTAATGGTTGCTTAATAGTCACAAGGAGTTCAGGGCTGTAAATGACACCTCCCCTCAAAAAATGCCCTGGGGTAGGGAATAGGCAAGAAAATTCAACACATGACAAATTTTTCCAGAAGTCAATATGAAGAGAGGAGTTGTACTCACTCTTTAAAAAAAACAGAGGAAAAGAAAAAAAGGACCTGCCTAAAGCTCAGTACAAGGAATTATTAGCCACATGCAAATCCAACCTCCAAAAAGGTTTCAGCACACACCAGTCAAATGACCATCAGCAAAACGTCTACAAACTATAAATGCTGAAGGGGTTTTAGAGAACTTTGTACCTTCTAGCAGCTGGTGGGATGTAAAGTGGTAACAGCACTAACGAAAACTGAATGGAGCTGCTTTAAAAGGTAAAAATTGAGCTACCAGATGATATAGCAGGGCACCTTTTGGGCCTATAATCTAAGTCCACCAGAATCGGAATCGGAAAGACAGAGGCAGGTAAATGTGCACTGCAGCAATATTGAAATAGCCAAGATATGGAAGCAAAAAAAAGGTCCATAAACAGATGAATTGACAAAGAAGAAGTGGTATATGTACAGAATGGAATCGTAGCCTCGGGAAAAAAATGAAGAGTGCCATTTTCAGGACTACAAATGAGCCTAGAAATAATCATATTAGGTAAAGTAAGTCAAAAGGGAATGACAAATATCCTATGATATCATTTATACAAGTTATCCTAAGATTGCTACCAATGAACATACCTCCACAGAAAAAGACACTCACAGACTTATAAAACAAACTAATGGTTAACCAAAATGAAAGGGAGAAGGATGGAAAAATTAGGATTATGGGGCTAACCTAAATAGGCTAATGTATGTTAAATGTATATAAACACTTAACATATAAACTATATAAATTTCCTGCAATTCTGCCTTGCTTTCAAATCCTCTCCGTTGCCTTGCTTCAATATATTTTTGGACTTGAATTACCATTTATAACTCTACAGGACTGTGAATTGCAGTGCCCCTGAGCTCCATTTTTCAACTCGCTTTTTTGGAAACTGGGCGCAAAACTGCAGGATTGCTTCAGGCCCTATTCTGGTTCCGAGGGGCAGGCTGAGCCTGTGGTTAATTCTTCTTCCTGATGGTAAATTAGAGTGGCCTGTGCCTGTCCCAACACCTAGCGCTAGTCTCTCATTGTTTCCCCCTCTTCCCGTACATCCTCAGGACAAATTGCTACCTGTAAGGAACAGGAGGTTAAAGGTGCTGATTCTCCAAGAGGGAGAATGCTAGTAAAGCGGCTGGAATGGCGAACCCGAGCACAAGGAGATGAGAAATGAGGTGCGTTTTGGAAACCTTTCCCGATCACACGGTGTACCATCTTCTGGGTTTCTCATGCATGTTTTCGATGTAGGAAGATGCCCTTGAACCTGGAGATTTGGGACCCATGGGATGGGTACCACGCAGTATTACTGTTAATGGTCTGCGTTTGCTCAGCCCACCTCACCAAACCTCTCAGCCCCAAGAGTGTCCACCCTTATGTCTCAATCAGCTGTGGGTCTAGATATGGTCAATCCAGGTGGCATCACAGCCCCTGAACGAATTTTGTAAGAATTTCTCTTTCACTGTCTTTGTTTCACATGTTTTTAAAAGTAATTGATTTTTATAATGGGGTTCAGCTGCTTTTCACTGCTGTGTTTATGCCGCTTTACACCCACCTGACTCACTTACTGAGAGATATCAATACGTAGGTTTTAAGATTCTTACTAGTCAGATATATTCTTGGGTGGTGAATAGGGGGTGTTGAGTCGAATTCACTGAGCAAGGAGTAGGTCTTGTCTATTACCCATTGGGTTTATGGAACGGTATCTGAGCTAATTTGAAACCCTTGTTTTATGCATCACCCCCCTCACCTTTCCCGTTAAGCAGCCATAGTGTGTTTTCTAAACGTGTGACTCTGTTCTGTTTTGTAATTCAGTTCAAGGGTAGCGGTTTTCATATTCCCTCTATAAGTGATATCTTATGATAAGTGTCTTTTTCTGTGTGACTTATTTCACTTAGAATCGTCGTACCTGAATCCACTCATCATCCTGCTACTAGCCTTATGACGTTGATTTCATGATTTCAGTGATATTCCATTGTACATAAGGACCACAACTTCTTTATCCATTTTTCTCTTTCCTGGGATATTTAAGGTGTAACGAAGTGGAGGTTCTTTTCAACAGAGCAGCCCTAAACTTTGGGGTGCCTGTGTCTTGCTGATTTTTAGTTTTCCCAATTTATACGCCCATGAGTGGAAGTGCCCTATGCTCTCTAAGCTGAGTTTTTTAGATGTTTCAGGACACACCGTACACTTCTCCAGAGTGGCTGTTGGCAATTTACATCCCACCCATCAGCGTAGCCAGGCTCCCGTTTCTCCATGGCCTGTCCTGCATTTCTGGTTTTGACACTTTATTCAGCATGGCCATTTTGACCGATGGGAAGCGAGACTTCTTTGTTGCGCTGATTTACCTTTCCAGGTTATTTGGTTGGCCAAAAAGGGCGTATGCGTTTCTTCCTGAATATATTCAGGAAGAAACGCATACGCCCTTTTTGGCCAAGGGCATCATTGTCGAGGTTTTGCCGCTTTCGATGTGCTTTAAAGGCGATTCGAATCTCCCTCCTGACATCTGTTTCCTGCAATTCTGCCTTGCTTTCAAATCCTCTTCGTTGCCTTCCCTCAATATATTTGTGGACGAGAGTTATTATTTATAAGTCTGCAGGTTTGTGAATTGCAGTGCCCCTGATCTCCATTTTTCAACTCGCTCTTTTGGGAGTTGGCCGAAAAACCGCAGGATGGCTTCAGGCCCTATTCTGGTTCCGGGCGGCAGGCTGAGCCTGTGGTTAATTCTTCTTCCTGATGGAAATTAGAGTGACCTGTGCCTGTCCCAACACCTAGAGCTACCCTCTCATGGCTTCCCCCTCTTCCCATTCATCCTCAGGACAAATTGCAACCTGTACGAAACAGGAGGTTAAAGGTGCTGATTCTCCAAGTGGGGAGATTGTTAGTATTGCGGCTGGAATGGCGAACCCAAGCACCAGGAGATGAGGAATGAGGTGCGTTTCGGAAACCTTTCCCGATCACACTGTATACCATCCACTGGGTTTCCCATGCATTTTTTCGCTGTAAGAAGAATCCCTTGAACCTGGAGATTTGGGACCCATAGAATGGGTACCATGCACTATTACTTTAAAGGGTAGGCGTTTGCTCACCCAACCTCACCAATCCTCTCAGCCCCAAGAGTGTCCAGCCTTATAGCTAATCCAGCTGTGGGTCTAGGTATGGTCAATCCTGGTTGCTTCACTGCCCGTGAACGAACTTTTTAAGAATTTCTCTCTCTTTCACTGTCTTTGTTGTGTTTTTTTTTGTAATCTATTTTTATAAAGGTGTTTAGCTGATTTTCACTGCTGTGTTTATGCCGCTTTACACCCACTTGATTCATTTACAGAGAGATATCAATACATAGGTTTTAAGATTCTTACTAGTCAGATATACTCTTGTGCGGTGAATACGGGGCTTTGAGTCCAGTTCACTGAGCAAGGGGTAGGTATTGTCTGTTACATATTTGGTTTATGGAACGGTATGTGTGCTAATTTCAAACCCTTGTTTTATGCCTCACCGCACCTCACCTTTCCAGTTAAGCAGCCATCCATGTTTTCTAAATGTGTGACTCTGTTCTGTTTTGAAATCAGGTCATGGGTAGCGATTTTTACTTTCCCTCTATAAGTGATATCTTATGATAAGTGTCTTTTTCTGTGTGACTTATTTCACTTAGAAACATCGTACCTAAATCCACTCATCTTCCTGCTAGTAGCCGTATGACACTGATTTCATGGCTGAGTGATATGCCATTGTGCATAAGTACCACACTTCTTTATCCATTTTCCTCTATCCTGGCATATTTAAGGTGTACTGAAGTGGAGGTTCTTGTAAACAGAGCAGGCCTAAACTTTGGGGTGCCTGTGTCTTGTTGATTTTTAGGTTTCTCATTTTATACGCCCACGAGTGGAAGGGCCCTATGCTCTCTAGCTGTGTTTTTTAGATGTTTTAGGAAACACCATGCACTTCTCCAGAGTGGCCGTTGGCAATTTACATCTCACCCATCAGCCTAACAAGGCTCCCTTTTCTACCTGGCCTGTCCTGCACTTCTGGTTTTTACACTTTTTTGGATGGCTTTTGGACGGATGGGAAGCGAGACTTATTTGTAGTGCTGATTTGCCTTTCCGGCTTGCTTGGTTGGCCAAAAAGGGCGTATGCGTTTTCTCCTGAATATATTCAGGAAAAAACGCATAGGCCCTTTTAGGCCAAGTGCATCATTGTCGACGTTTTGCCGCTTTTCATGTGCTCTAAAGGCGATTCGTATCTACCTCCTGAAATCTGTGGGCTTGTCCCCGCACATTCTTCTCTAATATACAACCTCGGAACACTACCTCCATGAAGACTCTGTTGCCCTAATAACAAGGGTTGAGAACGTAATAATGCTGCCGCCTTGTGGCTGTTTCTCACAACAGCAGCTTTAAATCCAGTGCTAATGGTTGCTTAATAGTCACAAGGAGTTCAGGGCTGTAAATGACACCTCCCCTCAAAAAATGCCCTGGGGTAGGGAATAGGCAAGAAAATTCAACACATGACAAATTTTTCCAGAAGTCAATATGAAGAGAGGAGTTGTACTCACTCTTTAAAAAAAACAGAGGAAAAGAAAAAAAGGACCTGCCTAAAGCTCAGTATAAGGAATTATTAGCCACATGCAAATCCAACCTCCAAAAAGGTTTCAGCACACACCAGTCAAATGACCATCAGCAAAACGTCTACAAACTATAAATGCTGAAGGGGTTTTAGAGAACTTTGTACCTTCTAGCAGCTGGTGGGATGTAAAGTGGTAACAGCACTAACGAAAACTGAATGGAGCTGCTTTAAAAGGTAAAAATTGAGCTACCAGATGATATAGCAGGGCACCTTTTGGGCCTATAATCTAAGTCCACCAGAATCGGAAAGACAGAGGCAGGTAAATGTGCACTGCAGCAATATTGAAATAGCCAAGATATGGAAGTAAAAAAAAGGTCCATAAACAGATGAATTGACAAAGAAGAAGTGGTATATGTACAGAATGGAATCGTAGCCTCGGGAAAAAAATGAAGAGTGCCATTTTCAGGACTACAAATGAGCCTAGAAATAATCATATTAGGTAAAGTAAGTCAAAAGGGAATGACAAATATCCTATGATATCATTTATACAAGTTATCCTAAGATTGCTACCAATGAACATACCTCCACAGAAAAAGACACTCACAGACTTATAAAACAAACTAATGGTTAACCAAAATGAAAGGGAGAAGGATGGAAAAATTAGGATTATGGGGCTAACCTAAATAGGCTAATGTATGTTAAATGTATATAAACACTTAACATATAAACTATATAAATTTCCTGCAATTCTGCCTTGCTTTCAAATCCTCTCCGTTGCCTTGCTTCAATATATTTTTGGACTTGAATTACCATTTATAACTCTACAGGACTGTGAATTGCAGTGCCCCTGAGCTCCATTTTTCAACTCGCTTTTTTGGAAACTGGGCGCAAAACTGCAGGATTGCTTCAGGCCCTATTCTGGTTCCGAGGGGCAGGCTGAGCCTGTGGTTAATTCTTCTTCCTGATGGTAAATTAGAATGGCCTGTGCCTGTCCCAACACCTAGCGCTAGTCTCTCATTGTTTCCCCCTCTTCCCGTTCATCCTCAGGACAAATTGCAACCTGTAAGGAACAGGAGGTTAAAGGTGCTGATTCTCCAAGAGGGAGATTGCTAGTAAAGCGGCTGGAATGGCGAACCCGAGCACAAGGAGATGAGAAATGAGGTGCGTTTTGGAAACCTTTCCCGATCACACGGTGTACCATCTTCTGGGTTTCTCATGCATGTTTTCGATGTAGGAAGATGCCCTTGAACCTGGGGATTTGGGACCCATGGGATGGGTACCACGCAGTATTACTGTTAATGGTCTGCGTTTGCTCAGCCCACCTCACCAAACCTCTCAGCCCCAAGAGTGTCCACCCTTATGTCTCAATCAGCTGTGGGTCTAGATATGGTCAATCCAGGTGGCATCACAGCCCCTGAACGAATTTTGTAAGAATTTCTCTTTCACTGTCTTTGTTTCACATGTTTTTAAAAGTAATTGATTTTTATAATGGGGTTTAGCTGCTTTTCACTGCTGTGTTTATGCCGCTTTACACCCACCTGACTCACTTACTGAGAGATATCAATACGTAGGTTTTAAGATTCTTACTAGTCAGATGTATTCTTGGGTGGTGAATAGAGGGTGTTGAGTCGAATTCACTGAGCAAGGAGTAGGTCTTGTCTATTACCCATTGGGTTTATGGAACGGTATCTGAGCTAATTTGAAACCCTTGTTTTATGCATCACCCCCCTCACCTTTCCCGTTAAGCAGCCATAGTGTGTTTTCTAAACGTGTGACTCTGTTCTGTTTTGTAATTCAGTTCAAGTGTAGCCGTTTTCATATTCCCTCTATAAGTGATATCTTATGATAAGTGTCTTTTTCTGTGTGACTTATTTCACTTAGAATCGTCGTACCTGAATCCACTCATCATCCTGCTACTAGCCTTATGACGTTGATTTCATGATTTCAGTGATATTCCATTGTACATAAGGACCACAACTTCTTTATCCATTTTTCTCTTTCCTGGGATATTTAAGGTGTAACGAAGTGGAGGTTCTTTTCAACAGAGCAGCCCTAAACTTTGGGGTGCCTGTGTCTTGCTGATTTTTAGTTTTCCCAATTTATACGCCCATGAGTGGAAGTGCCATATGCTCTCTAAGCTGAGTTTTTTAGATGTTTCAGGACACACCGTACACTTCTCCAGAGTGGCTGTTGGCAATTTACATCCCACCCATCAGCGTAGCCAGGCTCCCGTTTCTCCATTGCCTGTCCTGCATTTCTGGTTTTGACACTTTATTCAGCATGGCCATTTTGACCGATGGGAAGCGAGACTTCTTTGTAGCGCTGATTTACCTTTCCAGGTTGTTTGGTTGGCCAAAAAGGGCGTATGCGTTTCTTCCTGAATATATTCAGGAAGAAACGCATACGCCCTTTTTGGCCAAGGGCATCATTGTCGAGGTTTTGCCGCTTTCCATGTGCTTTAAAGGCGATTCGAATCTCCCTCCTGAAATCTGTTTCCTGCAATTCTGCCTTGCTTTCAAATCCTCTTCGTTGCCTTCCCTCAATATATTTGTGGACGAGAGTTATTATTTATAAGTCTGCAGGTTTGTGAATTGCAGTGCCCCTGATCTCCATTTTTCAACTCGCTCTTTTGGGAGTTGGCCGAAAAACCGCAGGATGGCTTCAGGCCCTATTCTGGTTCCGGGCGGCAGGCTGAGCCTGTGGTTAATTCTTCTTCCTGATGGAAATTAGAGTGACCTGTGCCTGTCCCAACACCTAGAGCTACCCTCTCATGGGTTCCCCCTCTTCCCATTCATCCTCAGGACAAATTGCAACCTGTACGAAACAGGAGGTTAAAGGTGCTGATTCTCCAAGTGGGGAGATTGTTAGTAATGCGGCTGGAATGGCGAACCCGAGCACCAGGAGATGAGGAATGAGGTGCGTTTCGGAAACCTTTCCCGATCACACTGTATACCATCCACTAGGTTTCCCATGCATTTTTTCGCTGTAAGAAGAATCCCTTGAACCTGGAGATTTGGGACCCATAGAATGGGTACCATGCACTATTACTTTAAAGGGTAGGCGTTTGCTCACCCAACCTCACCAATCCTCTCAGCCCCAAGAGTGTCCAGCCTTATAGCTAATCCAGCTGTGGGTCTAGGTATGGTCAATCCTGGTTGCTTCACTGCCCCTGAACGAACTTTTTACGAATTTCTCTCTCTTTCACTGTCTTTGTTGGGGTTTTTTTTGTAATCTATTTTTATAAAGGTGTTTAGCTGATTTTCACTGCTGTGTTTTTGCCGCTTTACACCCACTTGATTCATTTACAGAGAGATATCAATACATAGGTTTTAAGATTCTTACTAGTCAGATATACTCTTGTGCGGTGAATACGGGGCTTTGAGTCCAGTTCACTGAGCAAGGGGTAGGTATTGTCTGTTACATATTTGGTTTATGGAACGGTATGTGTGCTAATTTCAAACCCTTGTTTTATGCCTCACCGCACCTCACCTTTCCAGTTAAGCAGCCATCCATGTTTTCTAAATGTGTGACTCTGTTCTGTTTTGAAATCAGGTCATGGGTAGCGATTTTTACTTTCCCTCTATAAGTGATATCTTATGATAAGTGCCTTTTTCTGTGTGACTTATTTCACTTAGAAACATCGTACCTAAATCCACTCATCTTCCTGCTAGTAGCCGTATGACACTGATTTCATGGCTGAGTGATATGCCATTGTGCATAAGTACCACACTTCTTTATCCATTTTCCTCTATCCTGGCATATTTAAGGTGTACTGAAGTGGAGGTTCTTGTAAACAGAGCAGGCCTAAACTTTGGGGTGCCTGTGTCTTGTTGATTTTTAGGTTTCTCATTTTATACGCCCACGAGTGGAAGGGCCCTATGCTCTCTAGCTGTGTTTTTTAGATGTTTTAGGAAACACCATGCACTTCTCCAGAGTGGCCGTTGGCAATTTACATCTCACCCATCAGCCTAACAAGGCTCCCTTTTCTACCTGGCCTGTCCTGCACTTCTGGTTTTTACACTTTTTTGGATGGCTTTTGGACGGATGGGAAGCGAGACTTATTTGTAGTGCTGATTTGCCTTTCCGGCTTGCTTGGTTGGCCAAAAAGGGCGTATGCGTTTTCTCCTGAATATATTCAGGAAAAAACGCATAGGCCCTTTTAGGCCAAGTGCATCATTGTCGACGTTTTGCCGCTTTTCATGTGCTCTAAAGGCGATTCGTATCTACCTCCTGAAATCTGTGGGCTTGTCCCCGCACATTCTTCTCTAATATACAACCTCGGAACACTACCTCCATGAAGACTCTGTTGCCCTAATAACAAGGGTTGAGAACGTAATAATGCTGCCGCCTTGTGGCTGTTTCTCACAACAGCAGCTTTAAATCCAGTGCTAATGGTTGCTTAATAGTCACAAGGAGTTCAGGGCTGTAAATGACACCTCCCCTCAAAAAATGCCCTGGGGTAGGGAATAGGCAAGAAAATTCAACACATGACAAATTTTTCCAGAAGTCAATATGAAGAGAGGAGTTGTACTCACTCTTTAAAAAAAACAGAGGAAAAGAAAAAAAGGACCTGCCTAAAGCTCAGTATAAGGAATTATTAGCCACATGCAAATCCAACCTCCAAAAAGGTTTCAGCACACACCAGTCAAATGACCATCAGCAAAACGTCTACAAACTATAAATGCTGAAGGGGTTTTAGAGAACTTTGTACCTTCTAGCAGCTGGTGGGATGTAAAGTGGTAACAGCACTAACGAAAACTGAATGGAGCTGCTTTAAAAGGTAAAAATTGAGCTACCAGATGATATAGCAGGGCACCTTTTGGGCCTATAATCTAAGTCCACCAGAATCGGAATCGGAAAGACAGAGGCAGGTAAATGTGCACTGCAGCAATATTGAAATAGCCAAGATATGGAAGCAAAAAAAAGGTCCATAAACAGATGAATTGACAAAGAAGAAGTGGTATATGTACAGAATGGAATCGTAGCCTCGGGAAAAAAATGAAGAGTGCCATTTTCAGGACTACAAATGAGCCTAGAAATAATCATATTAGGTAAAGTAAGTCAAAAGGGAATGACAAATATCCTATGATATCATTTATACAAGTTATCCTAAGATTGCTACCAATGAACATACCTCCACAGAAAAAGACACTCACAGACTTATAAAACAAACTAATGGTTAACCAAAATGAAAGGGAGAAGGATGGAAAAATTAGGATTATGGGGCTAACCTAAATAGGCTAATGTATGTTAAATGTATATAAACACTTAACATATAAACTATATAAATTTCCTGCAATTCTGCCTTGCTTTCAAATCCTCTCCGTTGCCTTGCTTCAATATATTTTTGGACTTGAATTACCATTTATAACTCTACAGGACTGTGAATTGCAGTGCCCCTGAGCTCCATTTTTCAACTCGCTTTTTTGGAAACTGGGCGCAAAACTGCAGGATTGCTTCAGGCCCTATTCTGGTTCCGAGGGGCAGGCTGAGCCTGTGGTTAATTCTTCTTCCTGATGGTAAATTAGAGTGGCCTGTGCCTGTCCCAACACCTAGCGCTAGTCTCTCATTGTTTCCCCCTCTTCCCGTACATCCTCAGGACAAATTGCTACCTGTAAGGAACAGGAGGTTAAAGGTGCTGATTCTCCAAGAGGGAGAATGCTAGTAAAGCGGCTGGAATGGCGAACCCGAGCACAAGGAGATGAGAAATGAGGTGCGTTTTGGAAACCTTTCCCGATCACACGGTGTACCATCTTCTGGGTTTCTCATGCATGTTTTCGATGTAGGAAGATGCCCTTGAACCTGGAGATTTGGGACCCATGGGATGGGTACCACGCAGTATTACTGTTAATGGTCTGCGTTTGCTCAGCCCACCTCACCAAACCTCTCAGCCCCAAGAGTGTCCACCCTTATGTCTCAATCAGCTGTGGGTCTAGATATGGTCAATCCAGGTGGCATCACAGCCCCTGAACGAATTTTGTAAGAATTTCTCTTTCACTGTCTTTGTTTCACATGTTTTTAAAAGTAATTGATTTTTATAATGGGGTTCAGCTGCTTTTCACTGCTGTGTTTATGCCGCTTTACACCCACCTGACTCACTTACTGAGAGATATCAATACGTAGGTTTTAAGATTCTTACTAGTCAGATATATTCTTGGGTGGTGAATAGGGGGTGTTGAGTCCAATTCACTGAGCAAGGAGTAGGTCTTGTCTATTACCCATTGGGTTTATGGAACGGTATCTGAGCTAATTTGAAACCCTTGTTTTATGCATCACCCCCCTCACCTTTCCCGTTAAGCAGCCATAGTGTGTTTTCTAAACGTGTGACTCTGTTCTGTTTTGTAATTCAGTTCAAGGGTAGCGGTTTTCATATTCCCTCTATAAGTGATATCTTATGATAAGTGTCTTTTTCTGTGTGACTTATTTCACTTAGAATCGTCGTACCTGAATCCACTCATCATCCTGCTACTAGCCTTATGACGTTGATTTCATGATTTCAGTGATATTCCATTGTACATAAGGACCACAACTTCTTTATCCATTTTTCTCTTTCCTGGGATATTTAAGGTGTAACGAAGTGGAGGTTCTTTTCAACAGAGCAGCCCTAAACTTTGGGGTGCCTGTGTCTTGCTGATTTTTAGTTTTCCCAATTTATACGCCCATGAGTGGAAGTGCCCTATGCTCTCTAAGCTGAGTTTTTTAGATGTTTCAGGACACACCGTACACTTCTCCAGAGTGGCTGTTGGCAATTTACATCCCACCCATCAGCGTAGCCAGGCTCCCGTTTCTCCATGGCCTGTCCTGCATTTCTGGTTTTGACACTTTATTCAGCATGGCCATTTTGACCGATGGGAAGCGAGACTTCTTTGTTGCGCTGATTTACCTTTCCAGGTTATTTGGTTGGCCAAAAAGGGCGTATGCGTTTCTTCCTGAATATATTCAGGAAGAAACGCATACGCCCTTTTTGGCCAAGGGCATCATTGTCGAGGTTTTGCCGCTTTCGATGTGCTTTAAAGGCGATTCGAATCTCCCTCCTGACATCTGTTTCCTGCAATTCTGCCTTGCTTTCAAATCCTCTTCGTTGCCTTCCCTCAATATATTTGTGGACGAGAGTTATTATTTATAAGTCTGCAGGTTTGTGAATTGCAGTGCCCCTGATCTCCATTTTTCAACTCGCTCTTTTGGGAGTTGGCCGAAAAACCGCAGGATGGCTTCAGGCCCTATTCTGGTTCCGGGCGGCAGGCTGAGCCTGTGGTTAATTCTTCTTCCTGATGGAAATTAGAGTGACCTGTGCCTGTCCCAACACCTAGAGCTACCCTCTCATGGCTTCCCCCTCTTCCCATTCATCCTCAGGACAAATTGCAACCTGTACGAAACAGGAGGTTAAAGGTGCTGATTCTCCAAGTGGGGAGATTGTTAGTATTGCGGCTGGAATGGCGAACCCAAGCACCAGGAGATGAGGAATGAGGTGCGTTTCGGAAACCTTTCCCGATCACACTGTATACCATCCACTGGGTTTCCCATGCATTTTTTCACTGTAAGAAGAATCCCTTGAACCTGGAGATTTGGGACCCATAGAATGGGTACCATGCACTATTACTTTAAAGGGTAGGCGTTTGCTCACCCAACCTCACCAATCCTCTCAGCCCCAAGAGTGTCCAGCCTTATAGCTAATCCAGCTGTGGGTCTAGGTATGGTCAATCCTGGTTGCTTCACTGCCCGTGAACGAACTTTTTAAGAATTTCTCTCTCTTTCACTGTCTTTGTTGTGTTTTTTTTTGTAATCTATTTTTATAAAGGTGTTTAGCTGATTTTCACTGCTGTGTTTATGCCGCTTTACACCCACTTGATTCATTTACAGAGAGATATCAATACATAGGTTTTAAGATTCTTACTAGTCAGATATACTCTTGTGCGGTGAATACGGGGCTTTGAGTCCAGTTCACTGAGCAAGGGGTAGGTATTGTCTGTTACATATTTGGTTTATGGAACGGTATGTGTGCTAATTTCAAACCCTTGTTTTATGCCTCACCGCACCTCACCTTTCCAGTTAAGCAGCCATCCATGTTTTCTAAATGTGTGACTCTGTTCTGTTTTGAAATCAGGTCATGGGTAGCGATTTTTACTTTCCCTCTATAAGTGATATCTTATGATAAGTGTCTTTTTCTGTGTGACTTATTTCACTTAGAAACATCGTACCTAAATCCACTCATCTTCCTGCTAGTAGCCGTATGACACTGATTTCATGGCTGAGTGATATGCCATTGTGCATAAGTACCACACTTCTTTATCCATTTTCCTCTATCCTGGCATATTTAAGGTGTACTGAAGTGGAGGTTCTTGTAAACAGAGCAGGCCTAAACTTTGGGGTGCCTGTGTCTTGTTGATTTTTAGGTTTCTCATTTTATACGCCCACGAGTGGAAGGGCCCTATGCTCTCTAGCTGTGTTTTTTAGATGTTTTAGGAAACACCATGCACTTCTCCAGAGTGGCCGTTGGCAATTTACATCTCACCCATCAGCCTAACAAGGCTCCCTTTTCTACCTGGCCTGTCCTGCACTTCTGGTTTTTACACTTTTTTGGATGGCTTTTGGACGGATGGGAAGCGAGACTTATTTGTAGTGCTGATTTGCCTTTCCGGCTTGCTTGGTTGGCCAAAAAGGGCGTATGCGTTTTCTCCTGAATATATTCAGGAAAAAACGCATAGGCCCTTTTAGGCCAAGTGCATCATTGTCGACGTTTTGCCGCTTTTCATGTGCTCTAAAGGCGATTCGTATCTACCTCCTGAAATCTGTGGGCTTGTCCCCGCACATTCTTCTCTAATATACAACCTCGGAACACTACCTCCATGAAGACTCTGTTGCCCTAATAACAAGGGTTGAGAACGTAATAATGCTGCCGCCTTGTGGCTGTTTCTCACAACAGCAGCTTTAAATCCAGTGCTAATGGTTGCTTAATAGTCACAAGGAGTTCAGGGCTGTAAATGACACCTCCCCTCAAAAAATGCCCTGGGGTAGGGAATAGGCAAGAAAATTCAACACATGACAAATTTTTCCAGAAGTCAATATGAAGAGAGGAGTTGTACTCACTCTTTAAAAAAAACAGAGGAAAAGAAAAAAAGGACCTGCCTAAAGCTCAGTATAAGGAATTATTAGCCACATGCAAATCCAACCTCCAAAAAGGTTTCAGCACACACCAGTCAAATGACCATCAGCAAAACGTCTACAAACTATAAATGCTGAAGGGGTTTTAGAGAACTTTGTACCTTCTAGCAGCTGGTGGGATGTAAAGTGGTAACAGCACTAACGAAAACTGAATGGAGCTGCTTTAAAAGGTAAAAATTGAGCTACCAGATGATATAGCAGGGCACCTTTTGGGCCTATAATCTAAGTCCACCAGAATCGGAATCGGAAAGACAGAGGCAGGTAAATGTGCACTGCAGCAATATTGAAATAGCCAAGATATGGAAGCAAAAAAAAGGTCCATAAACAGATGAATTGACAAAGAAGAAGTGGTATATGTACAGAATGGAATCGTAGCCTCGGGAAAAAAATGAAGAGTGCCATTTTCAGGACTACAAATGAGCCTAGAAATAATCATATTAGGTAAAGTAAGTCAAAAGGGAATGACAAATATCCTATGATATCATTTATACAAGTTATCCTAAGATTGCTACCAATGAACATACCTCCACAGAAAAAGACACTCACAGACTTATAAAACAAACTAATGGTTAACCAAAATGAAAGGGAGAAGGATGGAAAAATTAGGATTATGGGGCTAACCTAAATAGGCTAATGTATGTTAAATGTATATAAACACTTAACATATAAACTATATAAATTTCCTGCAATTCTGCCTTGCTTTCAAATCCTCTCCGTTGCCTTGCTTCAATATATTTTTGGACTTGAATTACCATTTATAACTCTACAGGACTGTGAATTGCAGTGCCCCTGAGCTCCATTTTTCAACTCGCTTTTTTGGAAACTGGGCGCAAAACTGCAGGATTGCTTCAGGCCCTATTCTGGTTCCGAGGGGCAGGCTGAGCCTGTGGTTAATTCTTCTTCCTGATGGTAAATTAGAGTGGCCTGTGCCTGTCCCAACACCTAGCGCTAGTCTCTCATTGTTTCCCCCTCTTCCCGTACATCCTCAGGACAAATTGCTACCTGTAAGGAACAGGAGGTTAAAGGTGCTGATTCTCCAAGAGGGAGAATGCTAGTAAAGCGGCTGGAATGGCGAACCCGAGCACAAGGAGATGAGAAATGAGGTGCGTTTTGGAAACCTTTCCCGATCACACGGTGTACCATCTTCTGGGTTTCTCATGCATGTTTTCGATGTAGGAAGATGCCCTTGAACCTGGAGATTTGGGACCCATGGGATGGGTACCACGCAGTATTACTGTTAATGGTCTGCGTTTGCTCAGCCCACCTCACCAAACCTCTCAGCCCCAAGAGTGTCCACCCTTATGTCTCAATCAGCTGTGGGTCTAGATATGGTCAATCCAGGTGGCATCACAGCCCCTGAACGAATTTTGTAAGAATTTCTCTTTCACTGTCTTTGTTTCACATGTTTTTAAAAGTAATTGATTTTTATAATGGGGTTCAGCTGCTTTTCACTGCTGTGTTTATGCCGCTTTACACCCACCTGACTCACTTACTGAGAGATATCAATACGTAGGTTTTAAGATTCTTACTAGTCAGATATATTCTTGGGTGGTGAATAGGGGGTGTTGAGTCCAATTCACTGAGCAAGGAGTAGGTCTTGTCTATTACCCATTGGGTTTATGGAACGGTATCTGAGCTAATTTGAAACCCTTGTTTTATGCATCACCCCCCTCACCTTTCCCGTTAAGCAGCCATAGTGTGTTTTCTAAACGTGTGACTCTGTTCTGTTTTGTAATTCAGTTCAAGGGTAGCGGTTTTCATATTCCCTCTATAAGTGATATCTTATGATAAGTGTCTTTTTCTGTGTGACTTATTTCACTTAGAATCGTCGTACCTGAATCCACTCATCATCCTGCTACTAGCCTTATGACGTTGATTTCATGATTTCAGTGATATTCCATTGTACATAAGGACCACAACTTCTTTATCCATTTTTCTCTTTCCTGGGATATTTAAGGTGTAACGAAGTGGAGGTTCTTTTCAACAGAGCAGCCCTAAACTTTGGGGTGCCTGTGTCTTGCTGATTTTTAGTTTTCCCAATTTATACGCCCATGAGTGGAAGTGCCCTATGCTCTCTAAGCTGAGTTTTTTAGATGTTTCAGGACACACCGTACACTTCTCCAGAGTGGCTGTTGGCAATTTACATCCCACCCATCAGCGTAGCCAGGCTCCCGTTTCTCCATGGCCTGTCCTGCATTTCTGGTTTTGACACTTTATTCAGCATGGCCATTTTGACCGATGGGAAGCGAGACTTCTTTGTTGCGCTGATTTACCTTTCCAGGTTATTTGGTTGGCCAAAAAGGGCGTATGCGTTTCTTCCTGAATATATTCAGGAAGAAACGCATACGCCCTTTTTGGCCAAGGGCATCATTGTCGAGGTTTTGCCGCTTTCGATGTGCTTTAAAGGCGATTCGAATCTCCCTCCTGACATCTGTTTCCTGCAATTCTGCCTTGCTTTCAAATCCTCTTCGTTGCCTTCCCTCAATATATTTGTGGACGAGAGTTATTATTTATAAGTCTGCAGGTTTGTGAATTGCAGTGCCCCTGATCTCCATTTTTCAACTCGCTCTTTTGGGAGTTGGCCGAAAAACCGCAGGATGGCTTCAGGCCCTATTCTGGTTCCGGGCGGCAGGCTGAGCCTGTGGTTAATTCTTCTTCCTGATGGAAATTAGAGTGACCTGTGCCTGTCCCAACACCTAGAGCTACCCTCTCATGGCTTCCCCCTCTTCCCATTCATCCTCAGGACAAATTGCAACCTGTACGAAACAGGAGGTTAAAGGTGCTGATTCTCCAAGTGGGGAGATTGTTAGTATTGCGGCTGGAATGGCGAACCCAAGCACCAGGAGATGAGGAATGAGGTGCGTTTCGGAAACCTTTCCCGATCACACTGTATACCATCCACTGGGTTTCCCATGCATTTTTTCGCTGTAAGAAGAATCCCTTGAACCTGGAGATTTGGGACCCATAGAATGGGTACCATGCACTATTACTTTAAAGGGTAGGCGTTTGCTCACCCAACCTCACCAATCCTCTCAGCCCCAAGAGTGTCCAGCCTTATAGCTAATCCAGCTGTGGGTCTAGGTATGGTCAATCCTGGTTGCTTCACTGCCCGTGAACGAACTTTTTAAGAATTTCTCTCTCTTTCACTGTCTTTGTTGTGTTTTTTTTTGTAATCTATTTTTATAAAGGTGTTTAGCTGATTTTCACTGCTGTGTTTATGCCGCTTTACACCCACTTGATTCATTTACAGAGAGATATCAATACATAGGTTTTAAGATTCTTACTAGTCAGATATACTCTTGTGCGGTGAATACGGGGCTTTGAGTCCAGTTCACTGAGCAAGGGGTAGGTATTGTCTGTTACATATTTGGTTTATGGAACGGTATGTGTGCTAATTTCAAACCCTTGTTTTATGCCTCACCGCACCTCACCTTTCCAGTTAAGCAGCCATCCATGTTTTCTAAATGTGTGACTCTGTTCTGTTTTGAAATCAGGTCATGGGTAGCGATTTTTACTTTCCCTCTATAAGTGATATCTTATGATAAGTGTCTTTTTCTGTGTGACTTATTTCACTTAGAAACATCGTACCTAAATCCACTCATCTTCCTGCTAGTAGCCGTATGACACTGATTTCATGGCTGAGTGATATGCCATTGTGCATAAGTACCACACTTCTTTATCCATTTTCCTCTATCCTGGCATATTTAAGGTGTACTGAAGTGGAGGTTCTTGTAAACAGAGCAGGCCTAAACTTTGGGGTGCCTGTGTCTTGTTGATTTTTAGGTTTCTCATTTTATACGCCCACGAGTGGAAGGGCCCTATGCTCTCTAGCTGTGTTTTTTAGATGTTTTAGGAAACACCATGCACTTCTCCAGAGTGGCCGTTGGCAATTTACATCTCACCCATCAGCCTAACAAGGCTCCCTTTTCTACCTGGCCTGTCCTGCACTTCTGGTTTTTACACTTTTTTGGATGGCTTTTGGACGGATGGGAAGCGAGACTTATTTGTAGTGCTGATTTGCCTTTCCGGCTTGCTTGGTTGGCCAAAAAGGGCGTATGCGTTTTCTCCTGAATATATTCAGGAAAAAACGCATAGGCCCTTTTAGGCCAAGTGCATCATTGTCGACGTTTTGCCGCTTTTCATGTGCTCTAAAGGCGATTCGTATCTACCTCCTGAAATCTGTGGGCTTGTCCCCGCACATTCTTCTCTAATATACAACCTCGGAACACTACCTCCATGAAGACTCTGTTGCCCTAATAACAAGGGTTGAGAACGTAATAATGCTGCCGCCTTGTGGCTGTTTCTCACAACAGCAGCTTTAAATCCAGTGCTAATGGTTGCTTAATAGTCACAAGGAGTTCAGGGCTGTAAATGACACCTCCCCTCAAAAAATGCCCTGGGGTAGGGAATAGGCAAGAAAATTCAACACATGACAAATTTTTCCAGAAGTCAATATGAAGAGAGGAGTTGTACTCACTCTTTAAAAAAAACAGAGGAAAAGAAAAAAAGGACCTGCCTAAAGCTCAGTATAAGGAATTATTAGCCACATGCAAATCCAACCTCCAAAAAGGTTTCAGCACACACCAGTCAAATGACCATCAGCAAAACGTCTACAAACTATAAATGCTGAAGGGGTTTTAGAGAACTTTGTACCTTCTAGCAGCTGGTGGGATGTAAAGTGGTAACAGCACTAACGAAAACTGAATGGAGCTGCTTTAAAAGGTAAAAATTGAGCTACCAGATGATATAGCAGGGCACCTTTTGGGCCTATAATCTAAGTCCACCAGAATCGGAAAGACAGAGGCAGGTAAATGTGCACTGCAGCAATATTGAAATAGCCAAGATATGGAAGTAAAAAAAAGGTCCATAAACAGATGAATTGACAAAGAAGAAGTGGTATATGTACAGAATGGAATCGTAGCCTCGGGAAAAAAATGAAGAGTGCCATTTTCAGGACTACAAATGAGCCTAGAAATAATCATATTAGGTAAAGTAAGTCAAAAGGGAATGACAAATATCCTATGATATCATTTATACAAGTTATCCTAAGATTGCTACCAATGAACATACCTCCACAGAAAAAGACACTCACAGACTTATAAAACAAACTAATGGTTAACCAAAATGAAAGGGAGAAGGATGGAAAAATTAGGATTATGGGGCTAACCTAAATAGGCTAATGTATGTTAAATGTATATAAACACTTAACATATAAACTATATAAATTTCCTGCAATTCTGCCTTGCTTTCAAATCCTCTCCGTTGCCTTGCTTCAATATATTTTTGGACTTGAATTACCATTTATAACTCTACAGGACTGTGAATTGCAGTGCCCCTGAGCTCCATTTTTCAACTCGCTTTTTTGGAAACTGGGCGCAAAACTGCAGGATTGCTTCAGGCCCTATTCTGGTTCCGAGGGGCAGGCTGAGCCTGTGGTTAATTCTTCTTCCTGATGGTAAATTAGAATGGCCTGTGCCTGTCCCAACACCTAGCGCTAGTCTCTCATTGTTTCCCCCTCTTCCCGTTCATCCTCAGGACAAATTGCAACCTGTAAGGAACAGGAGGTTAAAGGTGCTGATTCTCCAAGAGGGAGATTGCTAGTAAAGCGGCTGGAATGGCGAACCCGAGCACAAGGAGATGAGAAATGAGGTGCGTTTTGGAAACCTTTCCCGATCACACGGTGTACCATCTTCTGGGTTTCTCATGCATGTTTTCGATGTAGGAAGATGCCCTTGAACCTGGGGATTTGGGACCCATGGGATGGGTACCACGCAGTATTACTGTTAATGGTCTGCGTTTGCTCAGCCCACCTCACCAAACCTCTCAGCCCCAAGAGTGTCCACCCTTATGTCTCAATCAGCTGTGGGTCTAGATATGGTCAATCCAGGTGGCATCACAGCCCCTGAACGAATTTTGTAAGAATTTCTCTTTCACTGTCTTTGTTTCACATGTTTTTAAAAGTAATTGATTTTTATAATGGGGTTTAGCTGCTTTTCACTGCTGTGTTTATGCCGCTTTACACCCACCTGACTCACTTACTGAGAGATATCAATACGTAGGTTTTAAGATTCTTACTAGTCAGATGTATTCTTGGGTGGTGAATAGAGGGTGTTGAGTCGAATTCACTGAGCAAGGAGTAGGTCTTGTCTATTACCCATTGGGTTTATGGAACGGTATCTGAGCTAATTTGAAACCCTTGTTTTATGCATCACCCCCCTCACCTTTCCCGTTAAGCAGCCATAGTGTGTTTTCTAAACGTGTGACTCTGTTCTGTTTTGTAATTCAGTTCAAGTGTAGCCGTTTTCATATTCCCTCTATAAGTGATATCTTATGATAAGTGTCTTTTTCTGTGTGACTTATTTCACTTAGAATCGTCGTACCTGAATCCACTCATCATCCTGCTACTAGCCTTATGACGTTGATTTCATGATTTCAGTGATATTCCATTGTACATAAGGACCACAACTTCTTTATCCATTTTTCTCTTTCCTGGGATATTTAAGGTGTAACGAAGTGGAGGTTCTTTTCAACAGAGCAGCCCTAAACTTTGGGGTGCCTGTGTCTTGCTGATTTTTAGTTTTCCCAATTTATACGCCCATGAGTGGAAGTGCCATATGCTCTCTAAGCTGAGTTTTTTAGATGTTTCAGGACACACCGTACACTTCTCCAGAGTGGCTGTTGGCAATTTACATCCCACCCATCAGCGTAGCCAGGCTCCCGTTTCTCCATTGCCTGTCCTGCATTTCTGGTTTTGACACTTTATTCAGCATGGCCATTTTGACCGATGGGAAGCGAGACTTCTTTGTAGCGCTGATTTACCTTTCCAGGTTGTTTGGTTGGCCAAAAAGGGCGTATGCGTTTCTTCCTGAATATATTCAGGAAGAAACGCATACGCCCTTTTTGGCCAAGGGCATCATTGTCGAGGTTTTGCCGCTTTCCATGTGCTTTAAAGGCGATTCGAATCTCCCTCCTGAAATCTGTTTCCTGCAATTCTGCCTTGCTTTCAAATCCTCTTCGTTGCCTTCCCTCAATATATTTGTGGACGAGAGTTATTATTTATAAGTCTGCAGGTTTGTGAATTGCAGTGCCCCTGATCTCCATTTTTCAACTCGCTCTTTTGGGAGTTGGCCGAAAAACCGCAGGATGGCTTCAGGCCCTATTCTGGTTCCGGGCGGCAGGCTGAGCCTGTGGTTAATTCTTCTTCCTGATGGAAATTAGAGTGACCTGTGCCTGTCCCAACACCTAGAGCTACCCTCTCATGGGTTCCCCCTCTTCCCATTCATCCTCAGGACAAATTGCAACCTGTACGAAACAGGAGGTTAAAGGTGCTGATTCTCCAAGTGGGGAGATTGTTAGTAATGCGGCTGGAATGGCGAACCCGAGCACCAGGAGATGAGGAATGAGGTGCGTTTCGGAAACCTTTCCCGATCACACTGTATACCATCCACTAGGTTTCCCATGCATTTTTTCGCTGTAAGAAGAATCCCTTGAACCTGGAGATTTGGGACCCATAGAATGGGTACCATGCACTATTACTTTAAAGGGTAGGCGTTTGCTCACCCAACCTCACCAATCCTCTCAGCCCCAAGAGTGTCCAGCCTTATAGCTAATCCAGCTGTGGGTCTAGGTATGGTCAATCCTGGTTGCTTCACTGCCCCTGAACGAACTTTTTACGAATTTCTCTCTCTTTCACTGTCTTTGTTGGGGTTTTTTTTGTAATCTATTTTTATAAAGGTGTTTAGCTGATTTTCACTGCTGTGTTTTTGCCGCTTTACACCCACTTGATTCATTTACAGAGAGATATCAATACATAGGTTTTAAGATTCTTACTAGTCAGATATACTCTTGTGCGGTGAATACGGGGCTTTGAGTCCAGTTCACTGAGCAAGGGGTAGGTATTGTCTGTTACATATTTGGTTTATGGAACGGTATGTGTGCTAATTTCAAACCCTTGTTTTATGCCTCACCGCACCTCACCTTTCCAGTTAAGCAGCCATCCATGTTTTCTAAATGTGTGACTCTGTTCTGTTTTGTAATCAGGTCATGGGTAGCGATTTTTACTTTCCCTCTATAAGTGATATCTTATGATAAGTGCCTTTTTCTGTGTGACTTATTTCACTTAGAAACATCGTACCTAAATCCACTCATCTTCCTGCTAGTAGCCGTATGACACTGATTTCATGGCTGAGTGATATGCCATTGTGCATAAGTACCACACTTCTTTATCCATTTTCCTCTATCCTGGCATATTTAAGGTGTACTGAAGTGGAGGTTCTTGTAAACAGAGCAGGCCTAAACTTTGGGGTGCCTGTGTCTTGTTGATTTTTAGGTTTCTCATTTTATACGCCCACGAGTGGAAGGGCCCTATGCTCTCTAGCTGTGTTTTTTAGATGTTTTAGGAAACACCATGCACTTCTCCAGAGTGGCCGTTGGCAATTTACATCTCACCCATCAGCCTAACAAGGCTCCCTTTTCTACCTGGCCTGTCCTGCACTTCTGGTTTTTACACTTTTTTGGATGGCTTTTGGACGGATGGGAAGCGAGACTTATTTGTAGTGCTGATTTGCCTTTCCGGCTTGCTTGGTTGGCCAAAAAGGGCGTATGCGTTTTCTCCTGAATATATTCAGGAAAAAACGCATAGGCCCTTTTAGGCCAAGTGCATCATTGTCGACGTTTTGCCGCTTTTCATGTGCTCTAAAGGCGATTCGTATCTACCTCCTGAAATCTGTGGGCTTGTCCCCGCACATTCTTCTCTAATATACAACCTCGGAACACTACCTCCATGAAGACTCTGTTGCCCTAATAACAAGGGTTGAGAACGTAATAATGCTGCCGCCTTGTGGCTGTTTCTCACAACAGCAGCTTTAAATCCAGTGCTAATGGTTGCTTAATAGTCACAAGGAGTTCAGGGCTGTAAATGACACCTCCCCTCAAAAAATGCCCTGGGGTAGGGAATAGGCAAGAAAATTCAACACATGACAAATTTTTCCAGAAGTCAATATGAAGAGAGGAGTTGTACTCACTCTTTAAAAAAAACAGAGGAAAAGAAAAAAAGGACCTGCCTAAAGCTCAGTATAAGGAATTATTAGCCACATGCAAATCCAACCTCCAAAAAGGTTTCAGCACACACCAGTCAAATGACCATCAGCAAAACGTCTACAAACTATAAATGCTGAAGGGGTTTTAGAGAACTTTGTACCTTCTAGCAGCTGGTGGGATGTAAAGTGGTAACAGCACTAACGAAAACTGAATGGAGCTGCTTTAAAAGGTAAAAATTGAGCTACCAGATGATATAGCAGGGCACCTTTTGGGCCTATAATCTAAGTCCACCAGAATCGGAATCGGAAAGACAGAGGCAGGTAAATGTGCACTGCAGCAATATTGAAATAGCCAAGATATGGAAGCAAAAAAAAGGTCCATAAACAGATGAATTGACAAAGAAGAAGTGGTATATGTACAGAATGGAATCGTAGCCTCGGGAAAAAAATGAAGAGTGCCATTTTCAGGACTACAAATGAGCCTAGAAATAATCATATTAGGTAAAGTAAGTCAAAAGGGAATGACAAATATCCTATGATATCATTTATACAAGTTATCCTAAGATTGCTACCAATGAACATACCTCCACAGAAAAAGACACTCACAGACTTATAAAACAAACTAATGGTTAACCAAAATGAAAGGGAGAAGGATGGAAAAATTAGGATTATGGGGCTAACCTAAATAGGCTAATGTATGTTAAATGTATATAAACACTTAACATATAAACTATATAAATTTCCTGCAATTCTGCCTTGCTTTCAAATCCTCTCCGTTGCCTTGCTTCAATATATTTTTGGACTTGAATTACCATTTATAACTCTACAGGACTGTGAATTGCAGTGCCCCTGAGCTCCATTTTTCAACTCGCTTTTTTGGAAACTGGGCGCAAAACTGCAGGATTGCTTCAGGCCCTATTCTGGTTCCGAGGGGCAGGCTGAGCCTGTGGTTAATTCTTCTTCCTGATGGTAAATTAGAGTGGCCTGTGCCTGTCCCAACACCTAGCGCTAGTCTCTCATTGTTTCCCCCTCTTCCCGTACATCCTCAGGACAAATTGCTACCTGTAAGGAACAGGAGGTTAAAGGTGCTGATTCTCCAAGAGGGAGAATGCTAGTAAAGCGGCTGGAATGGCGAACCCGAGCACAAGGAGATGAGAAATGAGGTGCGTTTTGGAAACCTTTCCCGATCACACGGTGTACCATCTTCTGGGTTTCTCATGCATGTTTTCGATGTAGGAAGATGCCCTTGAACCTGGAGATTTGGGACCCATGGGATGGGTACCACGCAGTATTACTGTTAATGGTCTGCGTTTGCTCAGCCCACCTCACCAAACCTCTCAGCCCCAAGAGTGTCCACCCTTATGTCTCAATCAGCTGTGGGTCTAGATATGGTCAATCCAGGTGGCATCACAGCCCCTGAACGAATTTTGTAAGAATTTCTCTTTCACTGTCTTTGTTTCACATGTTTTTAAAAGTAATTGATTTTTATAATGGGGTTCAGCTGCTTTTCACTGCTGTGTTTATGCCGCTTTACACCCACCTGACTCACTTACTGAGAGATATCAATACGTAGGTTTTAAGATTCTTACTAGTCAGATATATTCTTGGGTGGTGAATAGGGGGTGTTGAGTCCAATTCACTGAGCAAGGAGTAGGTCTTGTCTATTACCCATTGGGTTTATGGAACGGTATCTGAGCTAATTTGAAACCCTTGTTTTATGCATCACCCCCCTCACCTTTCCCGTTAAGCAGCCATAGTGTGTTTTCTAAACGTGTGACTCTGTTCTGTTTTGTAATTCAGTTCAAGGGTAGCGGTTTTCATATTCCCTCTATAAGTGATATCTTATGATAAGTGTCTTTTTCTGTGTGACTTATTTCACTTAGAATCGTCGTACCTGAATCCACTCATCATCCTGCTACTAGCCTTATGACGTTGATTTCATGATTTCAGTGATATTCCATTGTACATAAGGACCACAACTTCTTTATCCATTTTTCTCTTTCCTGGGATATTTAAGGTGTAACGAAGTGGAGGTTCTTTTCAACAGAGCAGCCCTAAACTTTGGGGTGCCTGTGTCTTGCTGATTTTTAGTTTTCCCAATTTATACGCCCATGAGTGGAAGTGCCCTATGCTCTCTAAGCTGAGTTTTTTAGATGTTTCAGGACACACCGTACACTTCTCCAGAGTGGCTGTTGGCAATTTACATCCCACCCATCAGCGTAGCCAGGCTCCCGTTTCTCCATGGCCTGTCCTGCATTTCTGGTTTTGACACTTTATTCAGCATGGCCATTTTGACCGATGGGAAGCGAGACTTCTTTGTTGCGCTGATTTACCTTTCCAGGTTATTTGGTTGGCCAAAAAGGGCGTATGCGTTTCTTCCTGAATATATTCAGGAAGAAACGCATACGCCCTTTTTGGCCAAGGGCATCATTGTCGAGGTTTTGCCGCTTTCGATGTGCTTTAAAGGCGATTCGAATCTCCCTCCTGACATCTGTTTCCTGCAATTCTGCCTTGCTTTCAAATCCTCTTCGTTGCCTTCCCTCAATATATTTGTGGACGAGAGTTATTATTTATAAGTCTGCAGGTTTGTGAATTGCAGTGCCCCTGATCTCCATTTTTCAACTCGCTCTTTTGGGAGTTGGCCGAAAAACCGCAGGATGGCTTCAGGCCCTATTCTGGTTCCGGGCGGCAGGCTGAGCCTGTGGTTAATTCTTCTTCCTGATGGAAATTAGAGTGACCTGTGCCTGTCCCAACACCTAGAGCTACCCTCTCATGGCTTCCCCCTCTTCCCATTCATCCTCAGGACAAATTGCAACCTGTACGAAACAGGAGGTTAAAGGTGCTGATTCTCCAAGTGGGGAGATTGTTAGTATTGCGGCTGGAATGGCGAACCCAAGCACCAGGAGATGAGGAATGAGGTGCGTTTCGGAAACCTTTCCCGATCACACTGTATACCATCCACTGGGTTTCCCATGCATTTTTTCGCTGTAAGAAGAATCCCTTGAACCTGGAGATTTGGGACCCATAGAATGGGTACCATGCACTATTACTTTAAAGGGTAGGCGTTTGCTCACCCAACCTCACCAATCCTCTCAGCCCCAAGAGTGTCCAGCCTTATAGCTAATCCAGCTGTGGGTCTAGGTATGGTCAATCCTGGTTGCTTCACTGCCCGTGAACGAACTTTTTAAGAATTTCTCTCTCTTTCACTGTCTTTGTTGTGTTTTTTTTTGTAATCTATTTTTATAAAGGTGTTTAGCTGATTTTCACTGCTGTGTTTATGCCGCTTTACACCCACTTGATTCATTTACAGAGAGATATCAATACATAGGTTTTAAGATTCTTACTAGTCAGATATACTCTTGTGCGGTGAATACGGGGCTTTGAGTCCAGTTCACTGAGCAAGGGGTAGGTATTGTCTGTTACATATTTGGTTTATGGAACGGTATGTGTGCTAATTTCAAACCCTTGTTTTATGCCTCACCGCACCTCACCTTTCCAGTTAAGCAGCCATCCATGTTTTCTAAATGTGTGACTCTGTTCTGTTTTGAAATCAGGTCATGGGTAGCGATTTTTACTTTCCCTCTATAAGTGATATCTTATGATAAGTGTCTTTTTCTGTGTGACTTATTTCACTTAGAAACATCGTACCTAAATCCACTCATCTTCCTGCTAGTAGCCGTATGACACTGATTTCATGGCTGAGTGATATGCCATTGTGCATAAGTACCACACTTCTTTATCCATTTTCCTCTATCCTGGCATATTTAAGGTGTACTGAAGTGGAGGTTCTTGTAAACAGAGCAGGCCTAAACTTTGGGGTGCCTGTGTCTTGTTGATTTTTAGGTTTCTCATTTTATACGCCCACGAGTGGAAGGGCCCTATGCTCTCTAGCTGTGTTTTTTAGATGTTTTAGGAAACACCATGCACTTCTCCAGAGTGGCCGTTGGCAATTTACATCTCACCCATCAGCCTAACAAGGCTCCCTTTTCTACCTGGCCTGTCCTGCACTTCTGGTTTTTACACTTTTTTGGATGGCTTTTGGACGGATGGGAAGCGAGACTTATTTGTAGTGCTGATTTGCCTTTCCGGCTTGCTTGGTTGGCCAAAAAGGGCGTATGCGTTTTCTCCTGAATATATTCAGGAAAAAACGCATAGGCCCTTTTAGGCCAAGTGCATCATTGTCGACGTTTTGCCGCTTTTCATGTGCTCTAAAGGCGATTCGTATCTACCTCCTGAAATCTGTGGGCTTGTCCCCGCACATTCTTCTCTAATATACAACCTCGGAACACTACCTCCATGAAGACTCTGTTGCCCTAATAACAAGGGTTGAGAACGTAATAATGCTGCCGCCTTGTGGCTGTTTCTCACAACAGCAGCTTTAAATCCAGTGCTAATGGTTGCTTAATAGTCACAAGGAGTTCAGGGCTGTAAATGACACCTCCCCTCAAAAAATGCCCTGGGGTAGGGAATAGGCAAGAAAATTCAACACATGACAAATTTTTCCAGAAGTCAATATGAAGAGAGGAGTTGTACTCACTCTTTAAAAAAAACAGAGGAAAAGAAAAAAAGGACCTGCCTAAAGCTCAGTATAAGGAATTATTAGCCACATGCAAATCCAACCTCCAAAAAGGTTTCAGCACACACCAGTCAAATGACCATCAGCAAAACGTCTACAAACTATAAATGCTGAAGGGGTTTTAGAGAACTTTGTACCTTCTAGCAGCTGGTGGGATGTAAAGTGGTAACAGCACTAACGAAAACTGAATGGAGCTGCTTTAAAAGGTAAAAATTGAGCTACCAGATGATATAGCAGGGCACCTTTTGGGCCTATAATCTAAGTCCACCAGAATCGGAATCGGAAAGACAGAGGCAGGTAAATGTGCACTGCAGCAATATTGAAATAGCCAAGATATGGAAGCAAAAAAAAGGTCCATAAACAGATGAATTGACAAAGAAGAAGTGGTATATGTACAGAATGGAATCGTAGCCTCGGGAAAAAAATGAAGAGTGCCATTTTCAGGACTACAAATGAGCCTAGAAATAATCATATTAGGTAAAGTAAGTCAAAAGGGAATGACAAATATCCTATGATATCATTTATACAAGTTATCCTAAGATTGCTACCAATGAACATACCTCCACAGAAAAAGACACTCACAGACTTATAAAACAAACTAATGGTTAACCAAAATGAAAGGGAGAAGGATGGAAAAATTAGGATTATGGGGCTAACCTAAATAGGCTAATGTATGTTAAATGTATATAAACACTTAACATATAAACTATATAAATTTCCTGCAATTCTGCCTTGCTTTCAAATCCTCTCCGTTGCCTTGCTTCAATATATTTTTGGACTTGAATTACCATTTATAACTCTACAGGACTGTGAATTGCAGTGCCCCTGAGCTCCATTTTTCAACTCGCTTTTTTGGAAACTGGGCGCAAAACTGCAGGATTGCTTCAGGCCCTATTCTGGTTCCGAGGGGCAGGCTGAGCCTGTGGTTAATTCTTCTTCCTGATGGTAAATTAGAGTGGCCTGTGCCTGTCCCAACACCTAGCGCTAGTCTCTCATTGTTTCCCCCTCTTCCCGTACATCCTCAGGACAAATTGCTACCTGTAAGGAACAGGAGGTTAAAGGTGCTGATTCTCCAAGAGGGAGAATGCTAGTAAAGCGGCTGGAATGGCGAACCCGAGCACAAGGAGATGAGAAATGAGGTGCGTTTTGGAAACCTTTCCCGATCACACGGTGTACCATCTTCTGGGTTTCTCATGCATGTTTTCGATGTAGGAAGATGCCCTTGAACCTGGAGATTTGGGACCCATGGGATGGGTACCACGCAGTATTACTGTTAATGGTCTGCGTTTGCTCAGCCCACCTCACCAAACCTCTCAGCCCCAAGAGTGTCCACCCTTATGTCTCAATCAGCTGTGGGTCTAGATATGGTCAATCCAGGTGGCATCACAGCCCCTGAACGAATTTTGTAAGAATTTCTCTTTCACTGTCTTTGTTTCACATGTTTTTAAAAGTAATTGATTTTTATAATGGGGTTCAGCTGCTTTTCACTGCTGTGTTTATGCCGCTTTACACCCACCTGACTCACTTACTGAGAGATATCAATACGTAGGTTTTAAGATTCTTACTAGTCAGATATATTCTTGGGTGGTGAATAGGGGGTGTTGAGTCCAATTCACTGAGCAAGGAGTAGGTCTTGTCTATTACCCATTGGGTTTATGGAACGGTATCTGAGCTAATTTGAAACCCTTGTTTTATGCATCACCCCCCTCACCTTTCCCGTTAAGCAGCCATAGTGTGTTTTCTAAACGTGTGACTCTGTTCTGTTTTGTAATTCAGTTCAAGGGTAGCGGTTTTCATATTCCCTCTATAAGTGATATCTTATGATAAGTGTCTTTTTCTGTGTGACTTATTTCACTTAGAATCGTCGTACCTGAATCCACTCATCATCCTGCTACTAGCCTTATGACGTTGATTTCATGATTTCAGTGATATTCCATTGTACATAAGGACCACAACTTCTTTATCCATTTTTCTCTTTCCTGGGATATTTAAGGTGTAACGAAGTGGAGGTTCTTTTCAACAGAGCAGCCCTAAACTTTGGGGTGCCTGTGTCTTGCTGATTTTTAGTTTTCCCAATTTATACGCCCATGAGTGGAAGTGCCCTATGCTCTCTAAGCTGAGTTTTTTAGATGTTTCAGGACACACCGTACACTTCTCCAGAGTGGCTGTTGGCAATTTACATCCCACCCATCAGCGTAGCCAGGCTCCCGTTTCTCCATGGCCTGTCCTGCATTTCTGGTTTTGACACTTTATTCAGCATGGCCATTTTGACCGATGGGAAGCGAGACTTCTTTGTTGCGCTGATTTACCTTTCCAGGTTATTTGGTTGGCCAAAAAGGGCGTATGCGTTTCTTCCTGAATATATTCAGGAAGAAACGCATACGCCCTTTTTGGCCAAGGGCATCATTGTCGAGGTTTTGCCGCTTTCGATGTGCTTTAAAGGCGATTCGAATCTCCCTCCTGACATCTGTTTCCTGCAATTCTGCCTTGCTTTCAAATCCTCTTCGTTGCCTTCCCTCAATATATTTGTGGACGAGAGTTATTATTTATAAGTCTGCAGGTTTGTGAATTGCAGTGCCCCTGATCTCCATTTTTCAACTCGCTCTTTTGGGAGTTGGCCGAAAAACCGCAGGATGGCTTCAGGCCCTATTCTGGTTCCGGGCGGCAGGCTGAGCCTGTGGTTAATTCTTCTTCCTGATGGAAATTAGAGTGACCTGTGCCTGTCCCAACACCTAGAGCTACCCTCTCATGGCTTCCCCCTCTTCCCATTCATCCTCAGGACAAATTGCAACCTGTACGAAACAGGAGGTTAAAGGTGCTGATTCTCCAAGTGGGGAGATTGTTAGTATTGCGGCTGGAATGGCGAACCCAAGCACCAGGAGATGAGGAATGAGGTGCGTTTCGGAAACCTTTCCCGATCACACTGTATACCATCCACTGGGTTTCCCATGCATTTTTTCGCTGTAAGAAGAATCCCTTGAACCTGGAGATTTGGGACCCATAGAATGGGTACCATGCACTATTACTTTAAAGGGTAGGCGTTTGCTCACCCAACCTCACCAATCCTCTCAGCCCCAAGAGTGTCCAGCCTTATAGCTAATCCAGCTGTGGGTCTAGGTATGGTCAATCCTGGTTGCTTCACTGCCCGTGAACGAACTTTTTAAGAATTTCTCTCTCTTTCACTGTCTTTGTTGTGTTTTTTTTTGTAATCTATTTTTATAAAGGTGTTTAGCTGATTTTCACTGCTGTGTTTATGCCGCTTTACACCCACTTGATTCATTTACAGAGAGATATCAATACATAGGTTTTAAGATTCTTACTAGTCAGATATACTCTTGTGCGGTGAATACGGGGCTTTGAGTCCAGTTCACTGAGCAAGGGGTAGGTATTGTCTGTTACATATTTGGTTTATGGAACGGTATGTGTGCTAATTTCAAACCCTTGTTTTATGCCTCACCGCACCTCACCTTTCCAGTTAAGCAGCCATCCATGTTTTCTAAATGTGTGACTCTGTTCTGTTTTGAAATCAGGTCATGGGTAGCGATTTTTACTTTCCCTCTATAAGTGATATCTTATGATAAGTGTCTTTTTCTGTGTGACTTATTTCACTTAGAAACATCGTACCTAAATCCACTCATCTTCCTGCTAGTAGCCGTATGACACTGATTTCATGGCTGAGTGATATGCCATTGTGCATAAGTACCACACTTCTTTATCCATTTTCCTCTATCCTGGCATATTTAAGGTGTACTGAAGTGGAGGTTCTTGTAAACAGAGCAGGCCTAAACTTTGGGGTGCCTGTGTCTTGTTGATTTTTAGGTTTCTCATTTTATACGCCCACGAGTGGAAGGGCCCTATGCTCTCTAGCTGTGTTTTTTAGATGTTTTAGGAAACACCATGCACTTCTCCAGAGTGGCCGTTGGCAATTTACATCTCACCCATCAGCCTAACAAGGCTCCCTTTTCTACCTGGCCTGTCCTGCACTTCTGGTTTTTACACTTTTTTGGATGGCTTTTGGACGGATGGGAAGCGAGACTTATTTGTAGTGCTGATTTGCCTTTCCGGCTTGCTTGGTTGGCCAAAAAGGGCGTATGCGTTTTCTCCTGAATATATTCAGGAAAAAACGCATAGGCCCTTTTAGGCCAAGTGCATCATTGTCGACGTTTTGCCGCTTTTCATGTGCTCTAAAGGCGATTCGTATCTACCTCCTGAAATCTGTGGGCTTGTCCCCGCACATTCTTCTCTAATATACAACCTCGGAACACTACCTCCATGAAGACTCTGTTGCCCTAATAACAAGGGTTGAGAACGTAATAATGCTGCCGCCTTGTGGCTGTTTCTCACAACAGCAGCTTTAAATCCAGTGCTAATGGTTGCTTAATAGTCACAAGGAGTTCAGGGCTGTAAATGACACCTCCCCTCAAAAAATGCCCTGGGATAGGGAATAGGCAAGAAAATTCAACACATGACAAATTTTTCCAGAAGTCAATATGAAGAGAGGAGTTGTACTCACTCTTTAAAAAAAACAGAGGAAAAGAAAAAAAGGACCTGCCTAAAGCTCAGTATAAGGAATTATTAGCCACATGCAAATCCAACCTCCAAAAAGGTTTCAGCACACACCAGTCAAATGACCATCAGCAAAACGTCTACAAACTATAAATGCTGAAGGGGTTTTAGAGAACTTTGTACCTTCTAGCAGCTGGTGGGATGTAAAGTGGTAACAGCACTAACGAAAACTGAATGGAGCTGCTTTAAAAGGTAAAAATTGAGCTACCAGATGATATAGCAGGGCACCTTTTGGGCCTATAATCTAAGTCCACCAGAATCGGAATCGGAAAGACAGAGGCAGGTAAATGTGCACTGCAGCAATATTGAAATAGCCAAGATATGGAAGCAAAAAAAAGGTCCATAAACAGATGAATTGACAAAGAAGAAGTGGTATATGTACAGAATGGAATCGTAGCCTCGGGAAAAAAATGAAGAGTGCCATTTTCAGGACTACAAATGAGCCTAGAAATAATCATATTAGGTAAAGTAAGTCAAAAGGGAATGACAAATATCCTATGATATCATTTATACAAGTTATCCTAAGATTGCTACCAATGAACATACCTCCACAGAAAAAGACACTCACAGACTTATAAAACAAACTAATGGTTAACCAAAATGAAAGGGAGAAGGATGGAAAAATTAGGATTATGGGGCTAACCTAAATAGGCTAATGTATGTTAAATGTATATAAACACTTAACATATAAACTATATAAATTTCCTGCAATTCTGCCTTGCTTTCAAATCCTCTCCGTTGCCTTGCTTCAATATATTTTTGGACTTGAATTACCATTTATAACTCTACAGGACTGTGAATTGCAGTGCCCCTGAGCTCCATTTTTCAACTCGCTTTTTTGGAAACTGGGCGCAAAACTGCAGGATTGCTTCAGGCCCTATTCTGGTTCCGAGGGGCAGGCTGAGCCTGTGGTTAATTCTTCTTCCTGATGGTAAATTAGAGTGGCCTGTGCCTGTCCCAACACCTAGCGCTAGTCTCTCATTGTTTCCCCCTCTTCCCGTACATCCTCAGGACAAATTGCTACCTGTAAGGAACAGGAGGTTAAAGGTGCTGATTCTCCAAGAGGGAGAATGCTAGTAAAGCGGCTGGAATGGCGAACCCGAGCACAAGGAGATGAGAAATGAGGTGCGTTTTGGAAACCTTTCCCGATCACACGGTGTACCATCTTCTGGGTTTCTCATGCATGTTTTCGATGTAGGAAGATGCCCTTGAACCTGGAGATTTGGGACCCATGGGATGGGTACCACGCAGTATTACTGTTAATGGTCTGCGTTTGCTCAGCCCACCTCACCAAACCTCTCAGCCCCAAGAGTGTCCACCCTTATGTCTCAATCAGCTGTGGGTCTAGATATGGTCAATCCAGGTGGCATCACAGCCCCTGAACGAATTTTGTAAGAATTTCTCTTTCACTGTCTTTGTTTCACATGTTTTTAAAAGTAATTGATTTTTATAATGGGGTTCAGCTGCTTTTCACTGCTGTGTTTATGCCGCTTTACACCCACCTGACTCACTTACTGAGAGATATCAATACGTAGGTTTTAAGATTCTTACTAGTCAGATATATTCTTGGGTGGTGAATAGGGGGTGTTGAGTCCAATTCACTGAGCAAGGAGTAGGTCTTGTCTATTACCCATTGGGTTTATGGAACGGTATCTGAGCTAATTTGAAACCCTTGTTTTATGCATCACCCCCCTCACCTTTCCCGTTAAGCAGCCATAGTGTGTTTTCTAAACGTGTGACTCTGTTCTGTTTTATAATTCAGTTCAAGGGTAGCGGTTTTCATATTCCCTCTATAAGTGATATCTTATGATAAGTGTCTTTTTCTGTGTGACTTATTTCACTTAGAATCGTCGTACCTGAATCCACTCATCATCCTGCTACTAGCCTTATGACGTTGATTTCATGATTTCAGTGATATTCCATTGTACATAAGGACCACAACTTCTTTATCCATTTTTCTCTTTCCTGGGATATTTAAGGTGTAACGAAGTGGAGGTTCTTTTCAACAGAGCAGCCCTAAACTTTGGGGTGCCTGTGTCTTGCTGATTTTTAGTTTTCCCAATTTATACGCCCATGAGTGGAAGTGCCCTATGCTCTCTAAGCTGAGTTTTTTAGATGTTTCAGGACACAACGTACACTTCTCCAGAGTGGCTGTTGGCAATTTACATCCCACCCATCAGCGTAGCCAGTCTCCCGTTTCTCCATGGCCTGTCCTGCATTTCTGGTTTTGACACTTTATTCAGCATGGCCATTTTGACCGATGGGAAGCGAGACTTCTTTGTTGCGCTGATTTACCTTTCCAGGTTGTTTCGTTGGCCAAAAAGGGCGTATGCGTTTCTTCCTGAATATATTCAGGAAGAAACGCATACGCCCTTTTTGGCCAAGGGCATCATTGTCGAGGTTTTGCCGCTTTCCATGTGCTTTAAAGGCGATTCGAATCTCCCTCCTGAAATCTGTTTCCTGCAATTCTGCCTTGCTTTCAAATCCTCTTCGTTGCCTTCCCTCAATATATTTGTGGACGAGAGTTATTATTTATAAGTCTGCAGGTTTGTGAATTGCAGTGCCCCTGATCTCCATTTTTCAACTCGCTCTTTTGGGAGTTGGCCGAAAAACCGCAGGATGGCTTAAGGCCCTATTCTGGTTCCGGGCGGCAGGCTGAGCCTGTGGTTAATTCTTCTTCCTGATGGAAATTAGAGTGACCTGTGCCTGTCCCAACACCTAGAGCTACCCTCTCATGGGTTCCCCCTCTTCCCATTCATCCTCAGGACAAATTGCAACCTGTACGAAACAGGAGGTTAAAGGTGCTGATTCTCCAAGTGGGGAGATTGTTAGTATTGCGGCTGGAATGGCGAACCCGAGCACCAGGAGATGAGGAATGAGGTGCGTTTCGGAAACCTTTCCCGATCACACTGTATACCATCCACTGGGTTTCCCATGCATTTTTTCGCTGTAAGAAGAATCCCTTGAACCTGGAGATTTGGGACCCATAGAATGGGTACCATGCACTATTACTTTAAAGGGTAGGCGTTTGCTCACCCAACCTCACCAATCCTCTCAGCCCCAAGAGTGTCCAGCCTTATAGCTAATCCAGCTGTGGGTCTAGGTATGGTCAATCCTGGTTGCTTCACTGCCCGTGAACGAACTTTTTAAGAATTTCTCTCTCTTTCACTGTCTTTGTTGGGGTTTTTTTTGTAATCTATTTTTATAAAGGTGTTTAGCTGATTTTCACTGCTGTGTTTATGCCGCTTTACACCCACTTGATTCATTTACAGAGAGATATCAATACATAGGTTTTAAGATTCTTACTAGTCAGATATACTCTTGTGCGGTGAATACGGGGCTTTGAGTCCAGTTCACTGAGCAAGGGGTAGGTATTGTCTGTTACATATTTGGTTTATGGAACGGTATGTGTGCTAATTTCAAACCCTTGTTTTATGCCTCACCGCACCTCACCTTTCCAGTTAAGGAGCCATCCATGTTTTCTAAATGTGTGACTCTGTTCTGTTTTGTAATCAGGTCATGGGTAGCGATTTTTACTTTCCCTCTATAAGTGATATCTTATGATAAGTGTCTTTTTCTGTGTGACTTATTTCACTTAGAAACATCGTACCTAAATCCACTCATCTTCCTGCTAGTAGCCGTATGACACTGATTTCATGGCTGAGTGATATGCCATTGTGCATAAGTACCACACTTCTTTATCCATTTTCCTCTATCCTGGCATATTTAAGGTGTACTGAAGTGGAGGTTCTTGTAAACAGAGCAGGCCTAAACTTTGGGGTGCCTGTGTCTTGTTGATTTTTAGGTTTCTCATTTTATACGCCCACGAGTGGAAGGGCCCTATGCTCTCTAGCTGTGTTTTTTAGATGTTTTAGGAAACACCATGCACTTCTCCAGAGTGGCCGTTGGCAATTTACATCCCAACCATCAGCGTAGCCAGGCTCCCGTTTCTCCATGGCCTGTCCTGCATTTCTGGTTTTGACACTTTATTCAGCATGGCCCTTTTGACCGATGGGAAGCGAGACTTCTTTGTAGCGCTGATTTGTCTTTCCAGGTTGTTTGGTTGGCCAAAAAGGGCGTATGCGTTTCTTCCTGAATATATTCAGGAAGAAACGCATACGCCCTTTTTGGCCAAGGGCATCATTGTCGAGGTTTTGCCGCTTTTCCTGTGCTTTAAAGGCGATTCGAATCTCCCTCCTGAAATCTGTTTCCTTCAATTCTGCCTTGCTTTCAAATCCTCTTCGTTACCTTCCCTCAATATATTTGTGGACGAGATTTATCATTTATAAGTCTGCAGGTTTGTGAATTGCAGGGCCCTTGAGCTCCATTTTTCAACTCGCTTTCTTGGGAGCTGGCCTCAAAAGCGCAGGATTGCTTCAGGTCCTATTTTGGTTCCGGCCGGCAGGCTGAGCCTGTGGTTAATTCTTCTTCCTGATGAGAAAATAGAGTGACCTGTGCCTGTCCCTACACCTAGAGCTAGTCTCTCATTGGTTCCCCCTCTTCCCGTTCATCCTCAGGACAAATTGCAACCTGTACGGAACAGGAGGTTAAAGGTGCTGATTCTCCAAGGAGGCAGATTGCTAGTGAAGCGGCTGGAATGGCGAACCCGAGCACAAGGAGATGAGAAATGAGGTGCGTTTTAGAAACCTTTCCCGATCACATGGTGTACCGTCTTCGGGGTTTCTCATGCATGTTTTCGATGTAGGAAGATGCCCTTGAACCTGGAGATTTGGGACCCATGGGATTGGTACCACGCAGTATTACTTTAAAGGGTCTGCGTTTCCTCACCCAACCTCACCAAACCTCTCAGCCCCATGAGTGTCCACCCTTATGTCTCAATCAGCTGTGGGTCTAGATATGGTCAATCCAGGTGGCATCACAGCCCCTGAACGAATTTTGTAAGAATTTCTCTCTCTTTCACTGTCTTTGTTTCACGGGTTTTTAAAAGTAATTGATTTTTATAATGGGGTTTAGCTGCTTTTCACTGCTGTGTTTCTGCCGCTTTACACCCACTTGACTCACTTACAGAGAGATATCTATACATAGGTTTTAAGATTCTTACTAGTCAGATATATTCTTGGGCGGTGAATAGGGGGTGTTGAGTCCAATTCACTGAGCAAGGAGTAGGTCTTGTCTATTACCTATTGGGTTTATGGAACGGTATCTGAGCTAATTTGAAACCCTTGTTTTATGAATCACCCCACCTCACCTTTACCGTTAAGCAGCCATAGTGTGTTTTCTAAACGTGTGTCTCTGTTCTGTTTTGCAATTCAGTTCAAGGGTAGTGGTTTTTACATTCCCTCTATAAGTGATATCTTATGATAAGTGTCTTTTTCTGTGTGACTTATTTCACTTAGAATCGTCGTACCTAAATCCACTCATCATGCTGCTACTAGCCTTATGACGTTGATTTCATGGCTGAGTGAGATTCCATTGTACATAAGGACCACAACTTCTTTATCCATTTTACTCTTTCCTGGGATATTTAAGGTGTAACGAAGTGGAGGTTCTTTTCAACAGAGCAGCCCTAAACTTTGGGGTGCCTGTGTCTTGCTGATTTTTAGTTTTTCCAATTTATACGCCCATGAGTGGAAGTGCCCTATGCTCTCTAAGCTGAGTTTTTTAGATGTTTCAGGACATACCGTACACTTCTCCAGAGTGGCTGTTGGCAATTTACGTCCCGCCCATCAGCGTAGCAAGGCTCCCGTTTCTCCATGGCCTGTCCTGCATTTCTGGTTTTGACACTTTATTCAGCAGGGCCCTTTTGACCGATGGGAAGCGAGACTTCTTTGTAGCGCTGATTTGCCTTTCCAGGTTGCTTGGTTGGCCAAAAAGGGCGTATGCGTTTTTTCCTGAATATATTCAGGAAAAAACGCATACGCCCTTTTTGGCCAAGGGCATCATTGTCGAGGTTTTGCCGCTTTTCCTGTGCTTTAAAGGCGATTCGAATCTCCCTCCTGAAATCTGTTTCCTGCAATTCTGCCTTGCTTTCAACTCCTCTTCGTTGCCTTCCCTCAATATATTTGTGGACGAGAGTTATCATTTATAAGTCTGCAGGTTTGTGAATTGCAGTGCCCCTGAGCTCCATTTTTCAACTCGCTTTCTTGGGAGCTGGCCTCAAAAGCGCAGGATTGTTTCAGGCCCTATTATGGTTCCGGCCGGCAGGCTGAGCCTGTGGTTAATTCTTCTTCCGGATGGGAAAATAGAGTGACCTGTGCCTGTCCCAACACCTAGACCTAGTCTCTCATTGGTTCCCCCTCTTCCTGTTCATCCTCAGGACAAATTGCAACCTGTACGGAACAGGAGGTTAAAGGTGCTGATTCTCCAAGGAGGGAGATTGCTAGTAAAGCGGATGGAATGGCGAACCCGAGAACAAGGAGATGAGAAATGAGGTGCGTTTTGGAAAGCTTTCCCGATCACACGGTGTACCATCTTCTGGGTTTCTCATGCATGTTTTCGATGTAGGAAGATGCCCTTGAACCTGGAGATTTGGGACCCATGGGATGGGTACCACGCAGTATTACTTTAAAGGGTCTGCGTTTCCTCACCCACCCTCACCAAACCTCTCAGCCCCAAGAGTGTCCACCCTTATGTCTCAGTCAGCTGTGGGTCTAGATATTGTCAATCCAGGTGGCATCACAGCCCCTGAACGAGTTTTGTAAGAATTTCTCTCTCTTTCACTGTCTTTGTTTTACGGGTTTTTAAAAGTAATTGACTTTTATAATGGGGTTTAGCTGCTTTTCACTGCTGTGTTTATGGCGCTTACACACACTTGACTCACTTACAGAGAGATATCAATACATAGGTTTTAAGATTCTTACTAGTCAGATATATTCTTGGGTGGTGAATAGGGGGTGTTGAGTCCAATTCACTGAGCAAGGAGTAGGTCTTGTCTATTACCCATTGGGTTTATGGAACGGTATCTGAGCTAATTTGAAACCCTTGTTTTATGCATCACCCCCCTCACCTTTCCCGTTAAGCAGCCATAGTGTGTTTTCTAAACGTGTGACTCTGTTCTGTTTTGTAATTCAGTTCAAGGGTAGCGGTTTTCATATTCCCTCTATAAGTGATATCTTATGATAAGTGTCTTTTTCTGTGTGACTTATTTCACTTAGAATCGTCGTACCTGAATCCACTCATCATCCTGCTACTAGCCTTATGACGTTGATTTCATGATTTCAGTGATATTCCATTGTACATAAGGACCACAACTTCTTTATCCATTTTTCTCTTTCCTGGGATATTTAAGGTGTAACGAAGTGGAGGTTCTTTTCAACAGAGCAGCCCTAAACTTTGGGGTGCCTGTGTCTTGCTGATTTTTAGTTTTCCCAATTTATACGCCCATGAGTGGAAGTGCCCTATGCTCTCTAAGCTGAGTTTTTTAGATGTTTCAGGACACACCGTACACTTCTCCAGAGTGGCTGTTGGCAATTTACATCCCACCCATCAGCGTAGCCAGGCTCCCGTTTCTCCATGGCCTGTCCTGCATTTCTGGTTTTGACACTTTATTCAGCATGGCCATTTTGACCGATGGGAAGCGAGACTTCTTTGTTGCGCTGATTTACCTTTCCAGGTTGTTTCGTTGGCCAAAAAGGGCGTATGCGTTTCTTCCTGAATATATTCAGGAAGAAACGCATACGCCCTTTTTGGCCAAGGGCATCATTGTCGAGGTTTTGCCGCTTTCCATGTGCTTTAAAGGCGATTCGAATCTCCCTCCTGAAATCTGTTTCCTGCAATTCTGCCTTGCTTTCAAATCCTCTTCGTTGCCTTCCCTCAATATATTTGTGGACGAGAGTTATTATTTATAAGTCTGCAGGTTTGTGAATTGCAGTGCCCCTGATCTCCATTTTTCAACTCGCTCTTTTGGGAGTTGGCCGAAAAACCGCAGGATGGCTTCAGGCCCTATTCTGGTTCCGGGCGGCAGGCTGAGCCTGTGGTTAATTCTTCTTCCTGATGGAAATTAGAGTGACCTGTGCCTGTCCCAACACCTAGAGCTACCCTCTCATGGGTTCCCCCTCTTCCCATTCATCCTCAGGACAAATTGCAACCTGTACGAAACAGGAGGTTAAAGGTGCTGATTCTCCAAGTGGGGAGATTGTTAGTATTGCGGCTGGAATGGCGAACCCGAGCACCAGGAGATGAGGAATGAGGTGCGTTTCGGAAACCTTTCCCGATCACACTGTATACCATCCACTGGGTTTCCCATGCATTTTTTCGCTGTAAGAAGAATCCCTTGAACCTGGAGATTTGGGACCCATAGAATGGGTACCATGCACTATTACTTTAAAGGGTAGGCGTTTGCTCACCCAACCTCACCAATCCTCTCAGCCCCAAGAGTGTCCAGCCTTATAGCTAATCCAGCTGTGGGTCTAGGTATGGTCAATCCTGGTTGCTTCACTGCCCGTGAACAAACTTTTTAAGAATTTCTCTCTCTTTCACTGTCTTTGTTGGGGTTTTTTTTGTAATCTATTTTTATAAAGGTGTTTAGCTGATTTTCACTGCTGTGTTTATGCCGCTTTACACCCACTTGATTCATTTACAGAGAGATATCAATACATAGGTTTTAAGATTCTTACTAGTCAGATATACTCTTGTGCGGTGAATACGGGGCTTTGAGTCCAGTTCACTGAGCAAGGGGTAGGTATTGTCTGTTACATATTTGGTTTATGGAACGGTATGTGTGCTAATTTCAAACCCTTGTTTTATGCCTCACCGCACCTCACCTTTCCAGTTAAGGAGCCATCCATGTTTTCTAAATGTGTGACTCTGTTCTGTTTTGTAATCAGGTCATGGGTAGCGATTTTTACTTTCCCTCTATAAGTGATATCTTATGATAAGTGTCTTTTTCTGTGTGACTTATTTCACTTAGAAACATCGTACCTAAATCCACTCATCTTCCTGCTAGTAGCCGTATGACACTGATTTCATGGCTGAGTGATATGCCATTGTGCATAAGTACCACACTTCTTTATCCATTTTCCTCTATCCTGGCATATTTAAGGTGTACTGAAGTGGAGGTTCTTGTAAACAGAGCAGGCCTAAACTTTGGGGTGCCTGTGTCTTCTTGATTTTTAGGTTTCTCATTTTATACGCCCACGAGTGGAAGGGCCCTATGCTCTCTAGCTGTGTTTTTTAGATGTTTTAGGAAACACCATGCACTTCTCCAGAGTGGCCGTTGGCAATTTACATCCCAACCATCAGCGTAGCCAGGCTCCCGTTTCTCCATGGCCTGTCCTGCATTTCTGGTTTTGACACTTTATTCAGCATGGCCCTTTTGACCGATGGGAAGCGAGACTTCTTTGTAGCGCTGATTTGTCTTTCCAGGTTGTTTGGTTGGCCAAAAAGGGCGTATGCGTTTCTTCCTGAATATATTCAGGAAGAAACGCATACGCCCTTTTTGGCCAAGGGCATCATTGTCGAGGTTTTGCCGCTTTTCCTGTGCTTTAAAGGCGATTCGAATCTCCCTCCTGAAATCTGTTTCCTTCAATTCTGCCTTGCTTTCAAATCCTCTTCGTTACCTTCCCTCAATATATTTGTGGACGAGATTTATCATTTATAAGTCTGCAGGTTTGTGAATTGCAGTGCCCTTGAGCTCCATTTTTCAACTCGCTTTCTTGGGAGCTGGCCTCAAAAGCGCAGGATTGTTTCAGGCCCTATTATGGTTCCGGTCGGCAGGCTGAGCCTGTGGTTAATTCTTCTTCCGGATGGGAAAATAGAGTGACCTGTGCCTGTCCCAACACCTAGACCTAGTCTCTCATTGGTTCCCCCTCTTCCTGTTCATCCTCAGGACAAATTGCAACCTGTACGGAACAGGAGGTTAAAGGTGCTGATTCTCCAAGGAGGGAGATTGCTAGTAAAGCGGATGGAATGGCGAACCCGAGAACAAGGAGATGAGAAATGAGGTGCGTTTTGGAAAGCTTTCCCGATCACACGGTGTACCATCTTCTGGGTTTCTCATGCATGTTTTCGATGTAGGAAGATGCCCTTGAACCTGGAGATTTGGGACCCATGGGATGGGTACCACGCAGTATTACTTTAAAGGGTCTGCGTTTCCTCACCCACCCTCACCAAACCTCTCAGCCCCAAGAGTGTCCACCCTTATGTCTCAGTCAGCTGTGGGTCTAGATATTGTCAATCCAGGTGGCATCACAGCCCCTGAACGAGTTTTGTAAGAATTTCTCTCTCTTTCACTGTCTTTGTTTTACGGGTTTTTAAAAGTAATTGACTTTTATAATGGGGTTTAGCTGCTTTTCACTGCTGTGTTTATGGCGCTTTACACACACTTGACTCACTTACAGAGAGATATCAATACATAGGTTTTAAGATTCTTACTAGTCAGATATATTCTTGGGCGGTGAATAGGGGGTGTTGAGTCCAATTCACTGAGCAAGGAGTAGGTCTTGTCTATTACCTATTGGGTTTATGGAACGGTATCTGAGCTAATTTAAAAAGCTTGTTTTATGCATCACACCACCTCACCTTTCCCCTAAAGCAGCCATAGTGTGCTTTCTAAACGTGTGACTCTGCTCTGTTTTGTAATTCAGTTCAAGGGTAGCGGTTTTTACATTCCCTCTATAAGTGATATCTTATGATAAGTGTCATTTTCTGTGAGACTTATTTCATTTAGAATCGTCCTACCTAAATCCACTCATCATGCTGCTACTAGCCTTATGACGTTGATTTCATGGCTGAGTGATATTCTATTGTACATAAGGACCACAACTTCTTTATCCATTTTTGTCTTTCCTGGGATATTTAAGGTGTAACGAAGTGGAGGTTCTTGTCAACAGAGCAGCCCTAAACTTTGGGGAGCCTGTGTCTTGCTGATTTTTAGTTTTGCCAATTTATACGCCCATGAGTGGAAGTGCCCTATGCTCTCTAAGCTGAGTTTTTTCGATGTTTCAGGACACACCGTTCACTTCTCCAGAGTGGCTGTTGGCAATTTACATCCCACCCATCAGCGTAGCCAGGCTCCCGTTTCTCCATGGCCTGTCCTGCATTTCTGGTTTTGACACTTTATTCAGCATGGCCCTTTTGACCGATGGGAAGTGAGACTTCTTTGTAGCGCTGATTTGACTTTCCAGGTTGCTTGGTTGGCCAAAAAGGGCGTATGCGTTTTTTCCTGAATATATTCAGGAAAAAACGCATACGCCCTTTTTGGCCAAGGGCGTCATTGTCGAGGTTTTGCCGCTTTTCCTGTGCTTTAAAGGCGATTCGAATCTCCCTCCTGGAATGTGTTTCCTGCAATTCTGCCTTGCTTTCAAATCCTCTTCGTTGCCTTCCCTCAATATATTTGTGGACAAGAGTTATCATTTATAAGTCTGCAGGTTTGTGAATTGCAGTGCCCCTGAGCTCCATTTTTCAAGTCGCTTTCTTGGGAGCTGGCCTCAAAAGCGCAGGATTGCTTCAGGCCCTATTTTGGTTCCGGCCGGCAGGCTGAGCCTGTGGTTAATTCTTCTTCCTGATGAGAAAATAGAGTGACCTGTGCCTGTCCCTACACCTAGAGCTAGTCTCTCATTGGTTCCCCCTCTTCCCGTTCATCCTCAGGACAAATTGCAACCTGTACGGAACAGGAGGTTAAAGGTGCTGATTCTCCAAGGAGGCAGATTGCTAGTGAAGCGGCTGGAATGGCGAACCCGAGCACAAGGAGATGAGAAATGAGGTGCGTTTTAGAAACCTTTCCCGATCACACGGTGTACCGTCTTCTGGGTTTCTCATGCATGTTTTCGATGTAGGAAGATGCCCTTGAACCTGGAGATTTGGGACCCATGGGATGGGTACCACGCAGTATTACTTTAAAGGGTCTGCGTTTCCTCACCCACCCTCACCAAACCTCTCAGCCCCAAGAGTGTCCACCCTTATGTCTCAGTCAGCTGTGGGTCTAGATATTGTCAATCCAGGTGGCATCACAGCCCCTGAACGAGTTTTGTAAGAATTTCTCTCTCTTTCACTGTCTTTGTTTTACGGGTTTTTAAAAGTAATTGACTTTTATAATGGGGTTTAGCTGCTTTTCACTGCTGTGTTTATGGCGCTTACACACACTTGACTCACTTACAGAGAGATATCAATACATAGGTTTTAAGATTCTTACTAGTCAGATATATTCTTGGGTGGTGAATAGGGGGTGTTGAGTCCAATTCACTGAGCAAGGAGTAGGTCTTGTCTATTACCCATTGGGTTTATGGAACGGTATCTGAGCTAATTTGAAACCCTTGTTTTATGCATCACCCCCCTCACCTTTCCCGTTAAGCAGCCATAGTGTGTTTTCTAAACGTGTGACTCTGTTCTGTTTTGTAATTCAGTTCAAGGGTAGCGGTTTTCATATTCCCTCTATAAGTGATATCTTATGATAAGTGTCTTTTTCTGTGTGACTTATTTCACTTAGAATCGTCGTACCTGAATCCACTCATCATCCTGCTACTAGCCTTATGACGTTGATTTCATGATTTCAGTGATATTCCATTGTACATAAGGACCACAACTTCTTTATCCATTTTTCTCTTTCCTGGGATATTTAAGGTGTAACGAAGTGGAGGTTCTTTTCAACAGAGCAGCCCTAAACTTTGGGGTGCCTGTGTCTTGCTGATTTTTAGTTTTCCCAATTTATACGCCCATGAGTGGAAGTGCCCTATGCTCTCTAAGCTGAGTTTTTTAGATGTTTCAGGACACACCGTACACTTCTCCAGAGTGGCTGTTGGCAATTTACATCCCACCCATCAGCGTAGCCAGGCTCCCGTTTCTCCATGGCCTGTCCTGCATTTCTGGTTTTGACACTTTATTCAGCATGGCCATTTTGACCGATGGGAAGCGAGACTTCTTTGTTGCGCTGATTTACCTTTCCAGGTTGTTTCGTTGGCCAAAAAGGGCGTATGCGTTTCTTCCTGAATATATTCAGGAAGAAACGCATACGCCCTTTTTGGCCAAGGGCATCATTGTCGAGGTTTTGCCGCTTTCCATGTGCTTTAAAGGCGATTCGAATCTCCCTCCTGAAATCTGTTTCCTGCAATTCTGCCTTGCTTTCAAATCCTCTTCGTTGCCTTCCCTCAATATATTTGTGGACGAGAGTTATTATTTATAAGTCTGCAGGTTTGTGAATTGCAGTGCCCCTGATCTCCATTTTTCAACTCGCTCTTTTGGGAGTTGGCCGAAAAACCGCAGGATGGCTTCAGGCCCTATTCTGGTTCCGGGCGGCAGGCTGAGCCTGTGGTTAATTCTTCTTCCTGATGGAAATTAGAGTGACCTGTGCCTGTCCCAACACCTAGAGCTACCCTCTCATGGCTTCCCCCTCTTCCCATTCATCCTCAGGACAAATTGCAACCTGTACGAAACAGGAGGTTAAAGGTGCTGATTCTCCAAGTGGGGAGATTGTTAGTATTGCGGCTGGAATGGCGAACCCGAGCACCAGGAGATGAGGAATGAGGTGCGTTTCGGAAACCTTTCCCGATCACACTGTATACCATCCACTGGGTTTCCCATGCATTTTTTCGCTGTAAGAAGAATCCCTTGAACCTGGAGATTTGGGACCCATAGAATGGGTACCATGCACTATTACTTTAAAGGGTAGGCGTTTGCTCACCCAACCTCACCAATCCTCTCAGCCCCAAGAGTGTCCAGCCTTATAGCTAATCCAGCTGTGGGTCTAGGTATGGTCAATCCTGGTTGCTTCACTGCCCGTGAACGAACTTTTTAAGAATTTCTCTCTCTTTCACTGTCTTTGTTGGGGTTTTTTTTGTAATCTATTTTTATAAAGGTGTTTAGCTGATTTTCACTGCTGTGTTTATGCCGCTTTACACCCACTTGATTCATTTACAGAGAGATATCAATACATAGGTTTTAAGATTCTTACTAGTCAGATATACTCTTGTGCGGTGAATAAGGGGCTTTGAGTCCAGTTCACTGAGCAAGGGGTAGGTATTGTCTGTTACATATTTGGTTTATGGAACGGTATGTGTGCTAATTTCAAACCCTTGTTTTATGCCTCACCGCACCTCACCTTTCCAGTTAAGCAGCTATCCATGTTTTCTAAATGTGTGACTCTGTTCTGTTTTGTAATCAGGTCATGGGTAGCGATTTTTACTTTCCCTCTATAAGTGATATCTTATGATAAGTGTCTTTTTCTGTGTGACTTATTTCACTTAGAAACATCGTACCTAAATCCACTCATCTTCCTGCTAGTAGCCGTATGACACTGATTTCATGGCTGAGTGATATGCCATTGTGCATAAGTACCACACTTCTTTATCCATTTTCCTCTATCCTGGCATATTTAAGGTGTACTGAAGTGGAGGTTCTTGTAAACAGAGCAGGCCTAAACTTTGGGGTGCCTGTGTCTTGTTGATTTTTAGGTTTCTCATTTTATACGCCCACGAGTGGAAGGGCCCTATGCTCTCTAGCTGTGTTTTTTAGATGTTTTAGGAAACACCATGCACTTCTCCAGAGTGGCCGTTGGCAATTTACATCCCAACCATCAGCGTAGCCAGGCTCCCGTTTCTCCATGGCCTGTCCTGCATTTCTGGTTTTGACACTTTATTCAGCATGGCCCTTTTGACCGATGGGAAGCGAGACTTCTTTGTAGCGCTGATTTGTCTTTCCAGGTTGTTTGGTTGGCCAAAAAGGGCGTATGCGTTTCTTCCTGAATATATTCAGGAAGAAACGCATACGCCCTTTTTGGCCAAGGGCATCATTGTCGAGGTTTTGCCGCTTTTCCTGTGCTTTAAAGGCGATTCGAATCTCCCTCCTGAAATCTGTTTCCTTCAATTCTGCCTTGCTTTCAAATCCTCTTCGTTACCTTCCCTCAATATATTTGTGGACGAGATTTATCATTTATAAGTCTGCAGGTTTGTGAATTGCAGTGCCCTTGAGCTCCATTTTTCAACTCGCTTTCTTGGGAGCTGGCCTCAAAAGCGCAGGATTGTTTCAGGCCCTATTATGGTTCCGGTCGGCAGGCTGAGCCTGTGGTTAATTCTTCTTCCGGATGGGAAAATAGAGTGACCTGTGCCTGTCCCAACACCTAGACCTAGTCTCTCATTGGTTCCCCCTCTTCCTGTTCATCCTCAGGACAAATTGCAACCTGTACGGAACAGGAGGTTAAAGGTGCTGATTCTCCAAGGAGGGAGATTGCTAGTAAAGCGGATGGAATGGCGAACCCGAGAACAAGGAGATGAGAAATGAGGTGCGTTTTGGAAAGCTTTCCCGATCACACGGTGTACCATCTTCTGGGTTTCTCATGCATGTTTTCGATGTAGGAAGATGCCCTTGAACCTGGAGATTTGGGACCCATGGGATGGGTACCACGCAGTATTACTTTAAAGGGTCTGCGTTTCCTCACCCACCCTCACCAAACCTCTCAGCCCCAAGAGTGTCCACCCTTATGTCTCAGTCAGCTGTGGGTCTAGATATTGTCAATCCAGGTGGCATCACAGCCCCTGAACGAGTTTTGTAAGAATTTCTCTCTCTTTCACTGTCTTTGTTTTACGGGTTTTTAAAAGTAATTGACTTTTATAATGGGGTTTAGCTGCTTTTCACTGCTGTGTTTATGGCGCTTTACACACACTTGACTCACTTACAGAGAGATATCAATACATAGGTTTTAAGATTCTTACTAGTCAGATATATTCTTGGGCGGTGAATAGGGGGTGTTGAGTCCAATTCTCTGAGCAAGGAGTAGGTCTTGTCTATTACCTATTGGGTTTATGGAACGGTATCTGAGCTAATTTAAAAAGCTTGTTTTATGCATCACACCACCTCACCTTTCCCCTAAAGCAGCCATAGTGTGCTTTCTAAACGTGTGACTCTGCTCTGTTTTGTAATTCAGTTCAAGGGTAGCGGTTTTTACATTCCCTCTATAAGTGATATCTTATGATAAGTGTCATTTTCTGTGAGACTTATTTCATTTAGAATCGTCCTACCTAAATCCACTCATCATGCTGCTACTAGCCTTATGACGTTGATTTCATGGCTGAGTGATATTCTATTGTACATAAGGACCACAACTTCTTTATCCATTTTTGTCTTTCCTGGGATATTTAAGGTGTAACGAAGTGGAGGTTCTTGTCAACAGAGCAGCCCTAAACTTTGGGGAGCCTGTGTCTTGCTGATTTTTAGTTTTGCCAATTTATACGCCCATGAGTGGAAGTGCCCTATGCTCTCTAAGCTGAGTTTTTTCGATGTTTCTGGACACACCGTTCACTTCTCCAGAGTGGCTGTTGGCAATTTACATCCCACCCATCAGCGTAGCCAGGCTCCCGTTTCTCCATGGCCTGTCCTGCATTTCTGGTTTTGACACTTTATTCAGCATGGCCCTTTTGACCGATGGGAAGTGAGACTTCTTTGTAGCGCTGATTTGCCTTTCCAGGTTGCTTGGTTGGCCAAAAAGGGCGTATGCGTTTTTTCCTGAATATATTCAGGAAAAAACGCATACGCCCTTTTTGGCCAAGGGCGTCATTGTCGAGGTTTTGCCGCTTTTCCTGTGCTTTAAAGGCGATTCGAATCTCCCTCCTGGAATGTGTTTCCTGCAATTCTGCCTTGTTTCAAATCCTCTTCGTTGCCTTCCCTCAATATATTTGTGGACGAGAGTTATCATTTATAAGTCTGCAGGTTTGTGAATTGCAGTGCCCCTGAGCTCCATTTTTCAAGTCGCTTTCTTGGGAGCTGGCCTCAAAAGCGCAGGATTGCTTCAGGCCCTATTTTGGTTCCGGCCGGCAGGCTGAGCCTGTGGTTAATTCTTCTTCCTGATGAGAAAATAGAGTGACCTGTGCCTGTCCCTAAACCTAGAGCTAGTCTCTCATTGGTTCCCCCTCTTCCCGTTCATCCTCAGGACAAATTGCAACCTGTACGGAACAGGAGGTTAAAGGTGCTGATTCTCCAAGGAGGCAGATTGCTAGTGAAGCGGCTGGAATGGCGAACCCGAGCACAAGGAGATGAGAAATGAGGTGCGTTTTAGAAACCTTTGCCGATCACACGGTGTACCGTCTTCTGGGTTTCTCATGCATGTTTTCGATGTAGGAAGATGCCCTTGAACCTGGAGATTTGGGACCCATGGGATGGGTACCACGCAGTATTGCTTTAAAGGGTCTGCGTTTCCTCACCCAACCTCACCAAACCTCTCAGCCCCAAGAGTGTCCACCCTTATGTCTCAATCAGCTGTGGGTCTAGATATGGTCAATCCAGGTGGCATCACAGCCCCTGAACGAATTTTGTAAGAATTTCTCTCTCTTTCACTGTCTTTGTTTAACGGGTTTTTAAAAGTAATTGATTTTTATAATGGGGTGTAGCTGGTTTTCACTGCTGTGTTTCTGCCGCTTTACACCCACTTGACTCACTTACAGAGAGATATCAATACATAGGTTTTAAGATTCTTACTAGTCAGATATATTCTTGGGCGGTGAATAGGGGGTGTTGAGTCCAATTCACTGAGCAAGGAGTAGGTCTTGTCTATTACCTATTGGGTTTAAGGAACGGTATCTGAGCTAATTTGAAACCCTTGTTTTATGCATCACCCCACCTCACCTTTACCGTTAAGCAGCCATAGTGTGTTTTCTAAACGTGTGTCTCTGTTCTGTTTTGTAATTCAGTTCAAGGGTAGTGGTTTTTACATTCCCTCTATAAGTTATATCTTATGATAAGTGTTTTTTCTGTGTGACTTATTTCACTTAGACTTGTCGTACCTAAATCCACTCATCATGCTGCTACTAGCCTTATGACGTTGATTTCATGGCTGAGTGATATTCCATTGTACATAAGAACCACAACTTCTTTATCCATTTTTGTCTTTCCTGGGATATTTAAGGTGTAACGAAGTGGAGGTTCTTGTCAACAGAGCAGCCCTAAACTTTGGGGAGCCTGTGTCTTGCTGATTTTTAGTTTTCCCAATTTATACGCCCATGAGTGGAAGTGCCCTATGCTCTCTAAGCTGATTTTTTTAGATGTTTCAGGACACACCGTACACTTCTCCAGAGTGGCTGTTGGCAATTTACATCCCGCCCATCAGCGTAGCCAGGCTCCCGTTTCTCCATGGCCTGTCCTGCATTTCTGGTTTTGACACTTTATTCAGCATGGCCCTTTTGACCGATGGGAAGCGAGTCTTCTTTGTAGCGCTGATTTGCCTTTCCAGGTTGCTTGGTTGGCCAAAAAGGGCGTATGCGTTTTTTCCTGAATATATTCAGGAAAAAACGCATACGCCCTTTTTGGCCAAGGGCGTCATTGTCGAGGTTTTGCCCCTTATCCTGTGCTTTAAAGGCGATTCGAATCTCCCTCCTGAAATGTGTTTCCTGCAATTCTGCCTTGTTTTCAAATCCTCTTCGTTGCCTTCCCTCAATATATTTGTGGACGAGAGTTATCATTTATAAGTCTGCAGGTTTGTGAATTGCAGTGCCCCTGAGCTCCATTTTTCAACTCGCTTTCTTGGGAGCTGGCCTCAAAAGCGCAGGATTGCTTCAGGCCCTATTTTGGTTCCGGCCGACAGGCTGAGCCTGTGGTTAATTCTTCTTCCTGATGAGAAAATAGTGACCTGTGCCTGTCCCTACACCTAGAGCTAGTCTCTCATTGGTTCCCCCTCTTCCTGTTCATCCTCAGGACAAATTGCAACCTGTACGGAACAGGAGGTTAAAGGTGCTGATTCTCCAAGGAGGGAGATTGCTAGTAAAGCGGATGGAATGGCGAACCCGAGAACAAGGAGATGAGAAATGAGGTGCGTTTTGGAAACCTTTCCCGATCACACGGTGTACCGTCTTCTGGGGTTCTCATGCATGTTTTCGATGTAGGAAGATGCCCTTGAACCTGGAGATTTGGGACCCATGGGATGGGTACCACACAGGATTACTTTAAAGGGTTTGCGTTTCCTCACCCAACCTCACCAAACCTCTCAGCCCCAAGAGTGTCCACCCTTATGTCTCAGTCAGCTGTGGGTCTAGATATGGTCAATCCAGGTGGCATCACAGCCCCTGAACGAATTTTTTAAGAATTTCTCTCTCTTTCACTGTCTTTGTTTCACGGGTTTTTAAAAGTAATTGACTTTTATAATGGGGTTTAGCTGCTTTTCACTGCTGTGTTTCTGCCGCTTTACACCCACTTGACTCACTTTCAGAGAGATATCAATACATAGGTTTTAAGATTCTTACTAGTCAGATATATTCTTGGGCGGTGAATAGGGGGTGTTGAGTCGAATACACTGAGCAAGGAGTAGGTCTTGTCTATTACCTATTGGGTTTATGGAACGGTATCTGAGCTAATTTGAAACCCTTGTTTTATGCATCACCTCACCTCACCTTTCCCGTTAAGCAGCCATAGTGTGTTTTCTAAACGTGTGTCTCTGTTCTGTTTTGTAATTCAGTTCAAGGGTAGCGGTTTTTACATTCCCTCTATAAGTGATATCTTATGATAAGTGTCTTTTTCTGTGTGACTTATTTCACTTAGAATCGTCGTACCTAAATCCACTCATCATGCTGCTACTAGCCTTATGACGTTGATTTCATGGCTGAGTGATATTCAATTGTACATAAGGACCACAACTTCTTTATCCATTTTTCTCTTTCCTGGTATATTTAAGGTGTAACGAAGTGGAGGTTCTTTTCAACAGAGCAGCCCTAAACGTTGGGGTGCCTGTGTCTTGCTGATTTTTAGTTTTCCCAATTTATATGCCCATGTGTGGAATTGCCCTATGCTCTCTAAGCTGAGTTTTTTAGATGTTTCAGGACATACCGTACACTTCTCCAGAGTGGCTGTTGGCAATTTACGTTCCGCCCATCAGCGTAGCAAGGCTCCCGTTTCTCCATGGCCTGTCCTGCATTTCTGGTTTTGACAATTTATTCAGCATGGCCCTTTTGACCGATGGGAAGCGAGACTTCTTTGTAGTGCTGATTTGCCTTTCCAGGTTGCTTGGTTGGCCAAAAAGGGCGTATGCATTTTTTCCTGAATATATTCAGGAAAAAACGCATCCGCCCTTTTTGGCCAAGGGCATCATTGTCGAGGTTTTTCCCCTTTTCCTGTGCTTTAAAGGCGATTCGTATCTCCCTCCTGAAATGTATTTCCTGCAATTCTGCCTTGCTTTCAAATCCTCTTCGTTGCCTTCCCTCAATATATTTGTGGACGAGAGTTATCATTTATAAGTCTGCAGGTTTGTGAATTGCAGTGCCCCTGAGCTCCATTTTTCAACTCGCTTTCTTGGGAGCTGGCCTCAAAAGCGCAGGATTGCTTCAGGCCCTATTTTGGTTCCGGCCGGCATGCTGAGCCTGTGGTTAATTCTTCTTCCTGATGAGAAAATAGAGTGACCTGTGCCTGTCCCTACACCTAGAGCTAGTCTCTCATTGGTTCCCCCTCTTCCCGTTCATCCTCAGGACAAATTGCAACCTGTACGGAACAGGAGGTTAAAGGTGCTGATTCTCCAAGGAAGCAGATTGCTAGTGAAGTGGCTGGAATGACGAACCCGAGCACAAGGAGATGAGAAATGAGGTGCGTTTTAGAAACCTTTCCCGATCACACGGTGTACCGTCTTCTGGGTTTCTCATGCATGTTTTCGATGTATTAAGATGCCCTTGAACCTGGAGATTTGGGACCCATGGGATGGGTACCACGCAGTATTGCTTTAAAGGGTCTGCGTTTCCTCACCCAACCTCACCAAATCTCTCAGCCCCATGAGTGTCCACCCTTATGTCTCAATCAGCTGTGGGTCTAGATATGGTCAATCCAGGTGGCATCACAGCCCCTGAACGAATTTTGTAAGAATTTCTCTCTCTTTCACTGTCTTTGTTTCACGGGTTTTTAAAGTAATTGATTTTTATAATGGGGTTTAGCTGCTTTTCACTGCTGTGTTTCTGCCGCTTTACACCCACTTGACTCACTTACAGAGAGATATCAATACATAGGTTTTAAGATTCTTACTAGTCATATATATTCTTGGGCGGTGAATAGGAGGTGTTGAGTCCAATTCACTGAGCAAGGAGTAAGTCTTGTCTATTACCTATTGGGTTTATGTAACGGTATCTGAGCTAATTTGAAACCCTTGTTTTATGCATCACCTCACCTCACCTTTCCCGTTAAGCAGCCATAGTGTGTTTTCTAAACGTGTGTCTCTGTTCTGTTTTGTAATTCAGTTCAAGGGTAGCGGTTTTTACATTCCCTCTATAAGTGATATCTTATGATAAGTGTCTTTTTCTGTGTGACTTATTTCACTTAGAATCGTCGTACCTAAATCCACTCATCATGCTGCTACTAGCCTTATGACGTTGATTTCATGGCTGAGTGATATTCAATTGTACATAAGGACCACAACTTCTTTATCCATTTTTCTCTTTCCTGGTATATTTAAGGTGTAACGAAGTGGAGGTTCTTTTCAACAGAGCAGCCCTAAACGTTGGGGTGCCTGTGTCTTGCTGATTTTTAGTTTTCCCAATTTATATGCCCATGTGTGGAATTGCCCTATGCTCTCTAAGCTGAGTTTTTTAGATGTTTCAGGACATACCGTACACTTCTCCAGAGTGGCTGTTGGCAATTTACGTCCCGCCCATCAGCGTAGCAAGGCTCCCGTTTCTCCATGGCCTGTCCTGCATTTCTGGTTTTGACAATTTATTCAGCATGGCCCTTTTGACCGATGGGAAGCGAGACTTCTTTGTAGCGCTGATTTGCCTTTCCAGGTTGCTTGGTTGGCCAAAAAGGGCGTATGCATTTTTTCCTGAATATATTCAGGAAAAAACGCATCCGCCCTTTTTGGCCAAGGGCGTCATTGTCGAGGTTTTGCCGCTTTTCCTGTGCTTTAAAGGCGATTCAAATCTCCCTCCTGAAATATATTTCCTGCAATTCTGCCTTGCTTTAAAATCCTCTTCGTTGCCTTCCCTCAATATATTTGTGGACGAGAGTTATCATTTATAAGTCTGCAGGTTTGTGAATTGCAGTGCCCCTGAGCTCCATTTTTCAACTCGCTTTCTTGGGAGCTGGCCGCAAAAGCGCAGGATTGCTTCAGGCCCTATTCTGGTACCGGGCGGCAGGCTGAGCCTGTGGTTAATTCTTCTTCCTGATGGGAAAATAGAGTGACCTGTGCCTGTCCCAACACCTAGACCTAGTCTCTCATTGGCTCCCCCTCTTCCTGTTCATCCTCAGGACAAATTGCAAACTGTACGGAACAGGAGGTTAAAGGTGCTGATTCTCCAAGGAGGGAGATTGCTAGTAAAGCGGATGGAATGGCGAACCCGAGAACAAGGAGATGAGAAATGAGGTGCGTTTTGGAAACCTTTCCCGATCACACGGTGTACCATCTTCTGGGTTTCTCATGCATGTTTTCGATGTAGGAAGATGCCCTTGAACCTGGAGATTTGGGACCCATGGGATGGGTACCTCACAGTATTAATTTAAAGGGTCTGCGTTTCCTCACCCAACCTCACCAAACCTCTCAGCCCCAAGAGTGTCCACCCTTATGTCTCAGTCAGCTGTGGGTCTAGATATGGTCAATCCAGGTGGCATCACAGCCCCTGAACGAAGTGTGTAAGAATTTCTCTCTCTTTCACTGTCTTTGTTTCACGGGTTTTTAAAAGTAATTGACTTTTATAATGGGGTTTAGGTGCTTTTCACTGCTGTGTTTCTGCCGCTTTACACCCACTTGACTCACTTACAGAGAGATATCAATACATAGGTTTTAAGATTCTTACTAGTCAGATATATTCTTGGGCGGTGAATAGGGGGTGTTGAGTCCAATTCACTGAGCAAGGAGTAGGTCTTGTCTATTACCTATTGGGTTTATGGAACAATATCTGAGCTAATTTGAAAAGCTTGTTTTATGCATCACACCACCTCACCTTTCCCCTTAAGCAGCCATAGTGTGCTTTCTAAACGTGTGACTCTGCTCTGTTTTGTAATTCAGTTCAAGGGTAGCGGTTTTTACATTCCCTCTATAAGTGATATCTTATGATAAGTGTCATTTTCTGTGTGACTTATTTCACTTAGAATCGTCGTACCTAAATCCACTCATCATGCTGCTACTAGCCTTATGACGTTGATTTCATGGCTGAGTGATATTCAATTGTACATAAGGACCACAACTTCTTTATCCATTTTTCTCTTTCCTGGGATATTTAAGGTGTAACGAAGTGGAGGTTCTTTTCAACAGAGCAGCCCTAAACTTTGGGGTGCCTGTGTCTTGCTGATTTTTAGTTTTCCCAATTTATACGCCCATGAGTGGAAGTGCCCTATGCTCTCTAAGCTGAGTTTTTTAGATGTTTCAGGACATACCGTACACTTCTCCAGAGTGGCTGTTGGCAATTTACGTCCCGCCCATCAGCGTAGCAAGGCTCCCATTTCTCCATGGCCTGTCCTGCATTTCTGGTTTTGACACTTTATTCAGCAGGGCCCTTTTGACCGATGAGAAGCGAGACTTCTTTGTAGTGCTGATTTGCCTTTCCAGGTTGCTTGGTTGGCCAAAAAGGGCGTATGCGTTTTTTCCTGAATATATTCAGGAAAAAACGCATACGCACTTTTTGGCCAACGGCATCATTGTCGAGGTTTTGCCGCTTTTCCTGTGCTTTAATGGCGATTCGAATCTCCCTCCTGAAATCTGTTTCCTGCAATTCTGCCTTGCTTTCAACTCCTCTTCGTTGCCTTCCCTCAATATATTTGTGGCCGAGAGTTATCATTTATAAGTCTGCAGGTTTGTGAATTGCAGTGCCCCTGAGCTCCATTTTTCAACTCGCTTTCTTGGGAGCTGGCCTCAAAAGCGCAGGATTGCTTCTGGACCTATTTTGATTCCGGCCGGCAGGCTGAGCCTGTGGTTAATTCTTCTTCCTGATGAGAAAATAGAGTGACCTGTGCCTGTCCCTACACCTAGAGCTATTCTCTCATTGGTTCCCCCTCTTCCCGTTTATCCTCAGGACAAATTGCAACCTGTACGGAACAGGAGGTTAAAGGTGCTGATTCTCCAAGGAGGCAGATTGCTAGTGAAGCAGCTGGAATGGCGAACCCGAGCACAAGGAGATGAGAAATGAGGTGCGTTTTAGAAACCTTTCCCGATCACACGGTGTACCGTCTTCTGGGTTTCTCATGCATGTTTTCGATGTAGGAAGATGCCCTTGAACCTGGAGATTTGGGACCCATGGGATGGGTTCCACGCAGTATTACTTTAAAGGGTCTGCGTTTCCTCACCCTACCTCACCAAACCTCTCAGCCCCATGAGTGTCCACCCTTATGTCTCAATCAGCTGTGGGTCTAGATATGGTCAATCCAGGTGGCATCACAGCCCCTGAACGAATTTTGTAAGAATTTCTCTCTCTTTCACTGTCTTTGTTTCACGGGTTTTTAAAAGTAATTGATTTTTATAATGGGGTTTAGCTGCTTTTCACTGCTGTGTTTCTGCCGCTTTACACCCACTTGACTCACTTACAGAGAGATATCAATACATAGGTTTTAAGATTCTTACTAGTCAGATATATTCTTGGGCGGTGAATAGGGGGTGTTGAGTCCAATTCACTGAGCAAGGAGTAGGTCTTGTGTATTACCTATTGGGTTTATGGAACGGTATCTGAGCTAATTTGAAAAGCTTGTTTTATGCATCACACCACCTCACCTTTCCCCTTAAGCAGCCAAAGTGTGCTTTCTAAACGTGTGACTCTGCTCTGTTTTGTAATTCAGTTCAAGGGTAGCGGTTTTTACATTCCCTCTATAAGTGATATCTTATGATAAGTGTCATTTTCTGTGTGACTTATTTGATTTGGAATCGTCCTACCTAAATCCACTCATCTTGCTGCTACTAGCATTATGACGTTGATTTCATGACTGAGTGATATTCTATTGTACATAAGGACCACAACTTCTTTATCCATTTTTCTCTTTCCTGGGATATTTAAGGTGTAACGAAGTGGAGGTTCTTGTCAACAGAGCAGCCCTAAACTTTGGGGAGCCTGTGTCTTGCTGATTTTTAGTTTTGCCAATTTATATGCCCATGAGTGGAAGTGCCCTATGCTCTCTAAGCTGAGTTTTCTAGATGTTTCAGGACACACCGTACACTTCTCCAGAGTGGCTGTGGGCAATTTACATCCCGCCCATCAGCGTAGCCAGGCTCCCGTTTCTCCATGGCCTGTCCTGCATTTCTGGTTTTGACACTTTATTCAGCATGGCCCTTTTGACCGATGGGAAGCGAGACTTCTTTGTAGCGCTGATTTGCCTTTCCAGGTTGCTTGGTTGGCCAAAAAGGGCGTATGCGTTTTTTCCTGAATATATTCAGGAAAAAACGCATACGCCCTTTTTGGCCAAGGACGTCATTGTCGAGGTTTTGCCGCTTTTCCTGTGCTTTAAAGGCGATTCGAATCTCCCTCCTGAAATGTGTTTCCTGCAATTCTGCCTTGCTTTCAAATCCTCTTCGTTGCCTTCCCTCAATATATTTGTGGACGAGAGTTATCATTTATAAGTCTGCAGGTTTGTGAATTGCAGTGCCCCTGAGCTCCATTTTTCAACTCGCTTTCTTGGGAGCTGGCCTCAAAAGCGCAGGATTGCTTCAGGCCCTATTTTGGTTCCGGCCGGCATGCTGAGCCTGTGGTTAATTCTTCTTCCTGATGAGAAAATAGAGTGACCTGTGCCTGTCCCTACACCTAGAGCTAGTCTCTCATTGGTTCCCCCTCTTCCCGTTCATCCTCAGGACAAATTGCAACCTGTACGGAACAGGAGGTTAAAGGTGCTGATTCTCCAAGGAAGCAGATTGCTAGTGAAGTGGCTGGAATGACGAACCCGAGCACAAGGAGATGAGAAATGAGGTGCGTTTTAGAAACCTTTCCCGATCACACGGTGTACCGTCTTCTGGGTTTCTCATGCATGTTTTCGATGTATTAAGATGCCCTTGAACCTGGAGATTTGGGACCCATGGGATGGGTACCACGCAGTATTGCTTTAAAGGGTCTGCGTTTCCTCACCCAACCTCACCAAATCTCTCAGCCCCATGAGTGTCCACCCTTATGTCTCAATCAGCTGTGGGTCTAGATATGGTCAATCCAGGTGGCATCACAGCCCCTGAACGAATTTTGTAAGAATTTCTCTCTCTTTCACTGTCTTTGTTTCACGGGTTTTTAAAGTAATTGATTTTTATAATGGGGTTTAGCTGCTTTTCACTGCTGTGTTTCTGCCGCTTTACACCCACTTGACTCACTTACAGAGAGATATCAATACATAGGTTTTAAGATTCTTACTAGTCATATATATTCTTGGGCGGTGAATAGGGGGTGTTGAGTCCAATTCACTGAGCAAGGAGTAAGTCTTGTCTATTACCTATTGGGTTTATGGAACGGTATCTGAGCTAATTTGAAACCCTTGTTTTATGCATCACCTCACCTCACCTTTCCCGTTAAGCAGCCATAGTGTGTTTTCTAAACGTGTGTCTCTGTTCTGTTTTGTAATTCAGTTCAAGGGTAGCGGTTTTTACATTCCCTCTATAAGTGATATCTTATGATAAGTGTCTTTTTCTGTGTGACTTATTTCACTTAGAATCGTCGTACCTAAATCCACTCATCATGCTGCTACTAGCCTTATGACGTTGATTTCATGGCTGAGTGATATTCAATTGTACATAAGGACCACAACTTCTTTATCCATTTTTCTCTTTCCTGGTATATTTAAGGTGTAACGAAGTGGAGGTTCTTTTCAACAGAGCAGCCCTAAACGTTGGGGTGCCTGTGTCTTGCTGATTTTTAGTTTTCCCAATTTATATGCCCATGTGTGGAATTGCCCTATGCTCTCTAAGCTGAGTTTTTTAGATGTTTCAGGACATACCGTACACTTCTCCAGAGTGGCTGTTGGCAATTTACGTTCCGCCCATCAGCGTAGCAAGGCTCCCGTTTCTCCATGGCCTGTCCTGCATTTCTGGTTTTGACAATTTATTCAGCATGGCCCTTTTGACCGATGGGAAGCGAGACTTCTTTGTAGTGCTGATTTGCCTTTCCAGGTTGCTTGGTTGGCCAAAAAGGGCGTATGCATTTTTTCCTGAATATATTCAGGAAAAAACGCATCCGCCCTTTTTGGCCAAGGGCATCATTGTCGAGGTTTTTCCCCTTTTCCTGTGCTTTAAAGGCGATTCGTATCTCCCTCCTGAAATGTATTTCCTGCAATTCTGCCTTGCTTTCAAATCCTCTTCGTTGCCTTCCCTCAATATATTTGTGGACGAGAGTTATCATTTATAAGTCTGCAGGTTTGTGAATTGCAGTGCCCCTGAGCTCCATTTTTCAACTCGCTTTCTTGGGAGCTGGCCTCAAAAGCGCAGGATTGCTTCAGGCCCTATTTTGGTTCCGGCCGGCATGCTGAGCCTGTGGTTAATTCTTCTTCCTGATGAGAAAATAGAGTGACCTGTGCCTGTCCCTACACCTAGAGCTAGTCTCTCATTGGTTCCCCCTCTTCCCGTTCATCCTCAGGACAAATTGCAACCTGTACGGAACAGGAGGTTAAAGGTGCTGATTCTCCAAGGAAGCAGATTGCTAGTGAAGTGGCTGGAATGACGAACCCGAGCACAAGGAGATGAGAAATGAGGTGCGTTTTAGAAACCTTTCCCGATCACACGGTGTACCGTCTTCTGGGTTTCTCATGCATGTTTTCGATGTATTAAGATGCCCTTGAACCTGGAGATTTGGGACCCATGGGATGGGTACCACGCAGTATTGCTTTAAAGGGTCTGCGTTTCCTCACCCAACCTCACCAAATCTCTCAGCCCCATGAGTGTCCACCCTTATGTCTCAATCAGCTGTGGGTCTAGATATGGTCAATCCAGGTGGCATCACAGCCCCTGAACGAATTTTGTAAGAATTTCTCTCTCTTTCACTGTCTTTGTTTCACGGGTTTTTAAAGTAATTGATTTTTATAATGGGGTTTAGCTGCTTTTCACTGCTGTGTTTCTGCCGCTTTACACCCACTTGACTCACTTACAGAGAGATATCAATACATAGGTTTTAAGATTCTTACTAGTCATATATATTCTTGGGCGGTGAATAGGAGGTGTTGAGTCCAATTCACTGAGCAAGGAGTAAGTCTTGTCTATTACCTATTGGGTTTATGGAACGGTATCTGAGCTAATTTGAAACCCTTGTTTTATGCATCACCTCACCTCACCTTTCCCGTTAAGCAGCCATAGTGTGTTTTCTAAACGTGTGTCTCTGTTCTGTTTTGTAATTCAGTTCAAGGGTAGCGGTTTTTACATTCCCTCTATAAGTGATATCTTATGATAAGTGTCTTTTTCTGTGTGACTTATTTCACTTAGAATCGTCGTACCTAAATCCACTCATCATGCTGCTACTAGCCTTATGACGTTGATTTCATGGCTGAGTGATATTCAATTGTACATAAGGACCACAACTTCTTTATCCATTTTTCTCTTTCCTGGTATATTTAAGGTGTAACGAAGTGGAGGTTCTTTTCAACAGAGCAGCCCTAAACGTTGGGGTGCCTGTGTCTTGCTGATTTTTAGTTTTCCCAATTTATATGCCCATGTGTGGAATTGCCCTATGCTCTCTAAGCTGAGTTTTTTAGATGTTTCAGGACATACCGTACACTTCTCCAGAGTGGCTGTTGGCAATTTACGTCCCGCCCATCAGCGTAGCAAGGCTCCCGTTTCTCCATGGCCTGTCCTGCATTTCTGGTTTTGACAATTTATTCAGCATGGCCCTTTTGACCGATGGGAAGCGAGACTTCTTTGTAGCGCTGATTTGCCTTTCCAGGTTGCTTGGTTGGCCAAAAAGGGCGTATGCATTTTTTCCTGAATATATTCAGGAAAAAACGCATCCGCCCTTTTTGGCCAAGGGCGTCATTGTCGAGGTTTTGCCGCTTTTCCTGTGCTTTAAAGGCGATTCAAATCTCCCTCCTGAAATATATTTCCTGCAATTCTGCCTTGCTTTAAAATCCTCTTCGTTGCCTTCCCTCAATATATTTGTGGACGAGAGTTATCATTTATAAGTCTGCAGGTTTGTGAATTGCAGTGCCCCTGAGCTCCATTTTTCAACTCGCTTTCTTGGGAGCTGGCCGCAAAAGCGCAGGATTGCTTCAGGCCCTATTCTGGTACCGGGCGGCAGGCTGAGCCTGTGGTTAATTCTTCTTCCTGATGGGAAAATAGAGTGACCTGTGCCTGTCCCAACACCTAGACCTAGTCTCTCATTGGCTCCCCCTCTTCCTGTTCATCCTCAGGACAAATTGCAAACTGTACGGAACAGGAGGTTAAAGGTGCTGATTCTCCAAGGAGGGAGATTGCTAGTAAAGCGGATGGAATGGCGAACCCGAGAACAAGGAGATGAGAAATGAGGTGCGTTTTGGAAACCTTTCCCGATCACACGGTGTACCATCTTCTGGGTTTCTCATGCATGTTTTCGATGTAGGAAGATGCCCTTGAACCTGGAGATTTGGGACCCATGGGATGGGTTCCACGCAGTATTACTTTAAAGGGTCTGCGTTTCCTCACCCTACCTCACCAAACCTCTCAGCCCCATGAGTGTCCACCCTTATGTCTCAATCAGCTGTGGGTCTAGATATGGTCAATCCAGGTGGCATCACAGCCCCTGAACGAATTTTGTAAGAATTTCTCTCTCTTTCACTGTCTTTGTTTCACGGGTTTTTAAAAGTAATTGATTTTTATAATGGGGTTTAGCTGCTTTTCACTGCTGTGTTTCTGCCGCTTTACACCCACTTGACTCACTTACAGAGAGATATCAATACATAGGTTTTAAGATTCTTACTAGTCAGATATATTCTTGGGCGGTGAATAGGGGGTGTTGAGTCCAATTCACTGAGCAAGGAGTAGGTCTTGTGTATTACCTATTGGGTTTATGGAACGGTATCTGAGCTAATTTGAAAAGCTTGTTTTATGCATCACACCACCTCACCTTTCCCCTTAAGCAGCCAAAGTGTGCTTTCTAAACGTGTGACTCTGCTCTGTTTTGTAATTCAGTTCAAGGGTAGCGGTTTTTACATTCCCTCTATAAGTGATATCTTATGATAAGTGTCATTTTCTGTGTGACTTATTTCATTTGGAATCGTCCTACCTAAATCCACTCATCTTGCTGCTACTAGCATTATGACGTTGATTTCATGACTGAGTGATATTCTATTGTACATAAGGACCACAACTTCTTTATCCATTTTTCTCTTTCCTGGGATATTTAAGGTGTAACGAAGTGGAGGTTCTTGTCAACAGAGCAGCCCTAAACTTTGGGGAGCCTGTGTCTTGCTGATTTTTAGTTTTGCCAATTTATATGCCCATGAGTGGAAGTGCCCTATGCTCTCTAAGCTGAGTTTTCTAGATGTTTCAGGACACACCGTACACTTCTCCAGAGTGGCTGTGGGCAATTTACATCCCGCCCATCAGCGTAGCCAGGCTCCCGTTTCTCCATGGCCTGTCCTGCATTTCTGGTTTTGACACTTTATTCAGCATGGCCCTTTTGACCGATGGGAAGCGAGACTTCTTTGTAGCGCTGATTTGCCTTTCCAGGTTGCTTGGTTGGCCAAAAAGGGCGTATGCGTTTTTTCCTGAATATATTCAGGAAAAAACGCATACGCCCTTTTTGGCCAAGGACGTCATTGTCGAGGTTTTGCCGCTTTTCCTGTGCTTTAAAGGCGATTCGAATCTCCCTCCGGAAATGTGTTTCCTGCAATTCTGCCTTGCTTTCAAATCCTCTTCGTTGCCTTCCCTCAATATATTTGTGGACGAGAGTTATCATTTATAAGTCTGCAGGTTTGTGAATTGCAGTGCCCCTGAGCTCCATTTTTCAACTCGCTTTCTTGGGAGCTGGCCTCAAAAGCGCAGGATTGCTTCAGGCCCTATTTTGGTTCCGGCCGGCATGCTGAGCCTGTGGTTAATTCTTCTTCCTGATGAGAAAATAGAGTGACCTGTGCCTGTCCCTACACCTAGAGCTAGTCTCTCATTGTTTCCCCCTCTTCCCGTTCATCCTCAGGACAAATTGCAACCTGTACGGAACAGGAGGTTAAAGGTGCTGATTCTCCAAGGAAGCAGATTGCTAGTGAAGTGGCTGGAATGACGAACCCGAGCACAAGGAGATGAGAAATGAGGTGCGTTTTAGAAACCTTTCCCGATCACACGGTGTACCGTCTTCTGGGTTTCTCATGCATGTTTTCGATGTATTAAGATGCCCTTGAACCTGGAGATTTGGGACCCATGGGATGGGTACCACGCAGTATTGCTTTAAAGGGTCTGCGTTTCCTCACCCAACCTCACCAAATCTCTCAGCCCCATGAGTGTCCACCCTTATGTCTCAATCAGCTGTGGGTCTAGATATGGTCAATCCAGGTGGCATCACAGCCCCTGAACGAATTTTGTAAGAATTTCTCTCTCTTTCACTGTCTTTGTTTCACGGGTTTTTAAAGTAATTGATTTTTATAATGGGGTTTAGCTGCTTTTCACTGCTGTGTTTCTGCCGCTTTACACCCACTTGACTCACTTACACAGAGATATCAATACATAGGTTTTAAGATTCTTACTAGTCATATATATTCTTGGGCGGTGAATAGGGGGTGTTGAGTCCAATTCACTGAGCAAGGAGTAAGTCTTGTCTATTACCTATTGGGTTTATGGAACGGTATCTGAGCTAATTTGAAACCCTTGTTTTATGCATCACCTCACCTCACCTTTCCCGTTAAGCAGCCATAGTGTGTTTTCTAAACGTGTGTCTCTGTTCTGTTTTGTAATTCAGTTCAAGGGTAGCGGTTTTTACATTCCCTCTATAAGTGATATCTTATGATAAGTGTCTTTTTCTGTGTGACTTATTTCACTTAGAATCGTCGTACCTAAATCCACTCATCATGCTGCTACTAGCCTTATGACGTTGATTTCATGGCTGAGTGATATTCAATTGTACATAAGGACCACAACTTCTTTATCCATTTTTCTCTTTCCTGGTATATTTAAGGTGTAACGAAGTGGAGGTTCTTTTCAACAGAGCAGCCCTAAACGTTGGGGTGCCTGTGTCTTGCTGATTTTTAGTTTTCCCAATTTATATGCCCATGTGTGGAATTGCCCTATGCTCTCTAAGCTGAGTTTTATAGATGTTTCAGGACATACCGTACACTTCTCCAGAGTGGCTGTTGGCAATTTACGTTCCGCCCATCAGCGTAGCAAGGCTCCCGTTTCTCCATGGCCTGTCCTGCATTTCTGGTTTTGACAATTTATTCAGCATGGCCCTTTTGACCGATGGGAAGCGAGACTTCTTTGTAGCGCTGATTTGCCTTTCCAGGTTGCTTGGTTGGCCAAAAAGGGCGTATGCATTTTTTCCTGAATATATTCAGGAAAAAACGCATCCGCCCTTTTTGGCCAAGGGCGTCATTGTCGAGGTTTTGCCGCTTTTCCTGTGCTTTAAAGGCGATTCAAATCTCCCTCCTGAAATATATTTCCTGCAATTCTGCCTTGCTTTCAAATCCTCTTCGTTGCCTTCCCTCAATATATTTGTGGACGAGAGTTATCATTTATAAGTCTGCAGGTTTGTGAATTGCAGTGCCCCTGAGCTCCATTTTTCAACTCGCTTTCTTGGGAGCTGGCCGCAAAAGCGCAGGATTGCTTCAGGCCCTATTCTGGTACCGGGCGGCAGGCTGAGCCTGTGGTTAATTCTTCTTCCTGATGGGAAAATAGAGTGACCTGTGCCTGTCCCAACACCTAGACCTAGTCTCTCATTGGCTCCCCCTCTTCCTGTTCATCCTCAGGACAAATTGCAAACTGTACGGAACAGGAGGTTAAAGGTGCTGATTCTCCAAGGAGGGAGATTGCTAGTAAAGCGGATGGAATGGCGAACCCGAGCACAAGGAGATGAGAAATGAGGTGCGTTTTGGAAACCTTTCCCGATCACACGGTGTACCATCTTCTGGGTTTCTCATGCATGTTTTCGATGTAGGAAGATGCCCTTGAACCTGGAGATTTGGGACCCATGGAATGGGTACCACACAGTATTACTTTAAAGGGTCTGCGTTTCCTCACCCAACCTCACCAAACCTCTCAGCCCCAAGAGTGTCCACCCTTATGTCTCAGTCAGCTGTGGGTCTAGATATGGTCAATCCAGGTGGCATCACAGCCCCTGAACGAAGTGTGTAAGAATTTCTCTCTCTTTCACTGTCTTTGTTTCACGGGTTTTTAAAAGTAATTGACTTTTATAATGGGGTTTAGGTGCTTTTCACTGCTGTGTTTATGCCGCTTTACACCCACTTGACTCACTTACAGAGAGATATCAATACATAGGTTTTAAGATTCTTACTAGTCAGATATATTCTTGGGCTTTGAATAGGGGGTGTTGAGTCCAATTCACTGAGCAAGGAGTAGGTCTTGTCTATTACCTATTGGGTTTATGGAACAATATCTGAGCTAATTTGAAAAGCTTGTTTTATGCATCACACCACCTCACCTTTCCCCTTAAGCAGCCATAGTGTGCTTTCTAAACGTGTGACTCTGCTCTGTTTTGTAATTCAGTTCAAGGGTAGCGGTTTTTACATTCCCTCTATAAGTGATATCTTATGATAAGTGTCATTTTCTGTGTGACTTATTTCATTTAAAATCGTCCTACCTAAATCCACTCATCTTGCTGCTACTAGCATTATGACGTTGATTTCATGGCTGAGTGATATTCTATTGTACCTAAGGACCACAACTTCTTTATCCATTTTTGTCTTTCCTGGGATATTTAAGGTGTAACGAAGTAGAGGTTCTTTTCAACAGAGGAGCCCTAAACTTTGGGGTGTCTGTGTCTTGCTGATTTTTAGTTTTCCCAATTTATACGCCCATGAGTGGTAGTGCCCTATGCTCTCTAAGCTGAGTTTTTTAGATTTTTCAGGACATACCGTACACTTCTCCAGAGTGGCTGTTGGCAATTTACGTCCCGCCCATCAGCGTAGCAAGGTTCCCATTTCTCCATGGCCTGTCCTGCATTTCTGGTTTTGACACTTTATTCAGCAGGGCCCTTTTGACCGATGGGAAGCGAGCCTTCTTTGTAGCGCTGATTTGCCTTTCCAGGTTGCTTGGTTGGCCAAAAAGGGCGTATGCGTTTTTTCCTGAATATATTCAGGAAAAAACGCATACGCCCTTTTTGGCCAAGGGCGTCATTGTCTAGGTTTTTCCCCTTTTCCTGTGCTTTAAAGGCGATTCGTATCTCCCTCCTGAAATGTATTTCCTGCAATTCTGCCTTGCTTTCAAATCCTCTTCGTTGCCTTCCCTCAATATATTTGTGGACGAGAGTTATCATTTATAAGTCTGCAGGTTTGTGAATTGCAGTGCCCCTGAGCTCCATTTTTCAACTCGCTTTCTTGGGAGCTGGCCTCAAAAGCGCAGGATTGCTTCAGGCCTTATTTTGGTTCCGGCCGGCAGGCTGAGCCTGTGGTTAATTCTTCTTCCTGATGAGAAAATAGAGTGACCTGTGCCTGTCCCTACACCTAGAGCTAGTCTCTCATTGGTTCCCCCTCTTCACGTTCATTCTCAGGACCAATTGCAACCTGTTCGAAACAGGAGGTTAAAGGTGCTGATTCTCCAAGGAGGCAGATTGCTAGTGAAGCGGCTGGAATGGCGAACCCGAGCACAAGGAGATGAGAAATGAGGTGCGTTTTAGAAACCTTTCCCGATCACACGGTGTACCGTCTTCTGGGTTTCTCATGCATGTTTTCGATGTAGGAAGATGCCCTTGAACCTGGAGATTTGGGACCCATGGGATGGGTACCACGCAGTATTACTTTAAAGGGTCTGCGTTTCCTCACCCAACCTCACCAAACCTCTCAGCCCCAAGAGTGTCCACCCTTATGTCTCAGTCAGCTGTGGGTCTAGATATGGTCAATCCAGGTGGCATCACAGCCCCTGAACGAATTTTGTAAGAATTTCTCTCTCTTTCACTGTCTTTGTTTCACGGGATTTTAAAAGTAATTGACTTTTATAATGGGGTTTAGCTGCTTTTCACTGCTGTGTTTCTGCCGCTTTACACCCACTTGACTCACTTTCAGAGAGTTATCAATACATAGGTTTTAAGATTCTTACTAGTCAGCTATATTCTTGGGCGGTGAATAGGGGGTGTTGAGTCCAATACACTGAGCAAGGAGTAGGTCTTGTCTATTACCTATTGGGTTTATGGAACGGTATCTGAGATAATTTGAAACCCTTGTTTTATGCATCACCCCACCTCACCTTTCCCGTTAAGCAGCCATAGTGTGTTTTCTAAACGTGTGTCTCTGTTCTGTTTTGTAATTCAGTTCAAGGGTAGCGGTTTTTACATTCCCTCTATAAGTGATATCTCATGATAAGTGTCTTTTTCTGTGTGACTTATTTCACTTAGAATCGTCGTACCTAAATCCACTCATCATGCTGCTACTAGCCTTATGACGTTGATTTCATGGCTGAGTGATATTCAATTGTACATAAGGACCACAACTTCTTTATCCATTTTTCTCTTTCCTGGGATTTTTAAGGTGTAACGAAGTGGAGGTTCTTTTCAACAGAGCAGCCCTAAACTTTGGGGTGCCTGTGTCTTGCTGATTTTTAGTTTTCCCAATTTATACGCCCATGAGTGGAAGTGCCCTATGCTCTCTAAGCTGAGTTTTTTAGATGTTTCAGGACATACCGTACACTTCTCCAGAGTGGCTGTTGGCAATTTACGTCCCGCCCATCAGCGTAGCAAGGCTCCCATTTCTCCATGGCCTGTCCTGCATTTCTGGTTTTGACACTTTATTCAGCAGGGCCCTTTTGACCGATGAGAAGCGAGACTTCTTTGTAGTGCTGATTTGCCTTTCCAGGTTGCTTGGTTGGCCAAAAAGGGCGTATGCGTTTTTTCCTGAATATATTCAGGAAAAAACGCATACGCCCTTTTTGGCCAACGGCATCATTGTCGAGGTTTTGCCGCTTTTCCTGTGCTTTAATGGCGATTCGAATCTCCCTCCTGAAATCTGTTTCCTGCAATTCTGCCTTGCTTTCAACTCCTCTTCGTTGCCTTCCCTCAATATATTTGTGGCCGAGAGTTATCATTTATAAGTCTGCAGGTTTGTGAATTGCAGTGCCCCTGAGCTCCATTTTTCAACTCGCTTTCTTGGGAGCTGGCCTCAAAAGCGCAGGATTGCTTCTGGACCTATTTTGATTCCGGCCGGCAGGCTGAGCCTGTGGTTAATTCTTCTTCCTGATGAGAAAATAGAGTGACCTGTGCCTGTCCCTACACCTAGAGCTATTCTCTCATTGGTTCCCCCTCTTCCCGTTCATCCTCAGGACAAATTGCAACCTGTACGGAACAGGAGGTTAAAGGTGCTGATTCTCCAAGGAGGCAGATTGCTAGTGAAGCGGCTGGAATGGCGAACCCGAGCACAAGGAGATGAGAAATGAGGTGCGTTTTAGAAACCTTTCCCGATCACACGGTGTACCGTCTTCTGGGTTTCTCATGCATGTTTTCGATGTAGGAAGATGCCCTTGAACCTGGAGATTTGGGACCCATGGGATGGGTTCCACGCAGTATTACTTTAAAGGGTCTGCGTTTCCTCACCCTACCTCACCAAACCTCTCAGCCCCATGAGTGTCCACCCTTATGTCTCAATCAGCTGTGGGTCTAGATATGGTCAATCCAGGTGGCATCACAGCCCCTGAACGAATTTTGTAAGAATTTCTCTCTCTTTCACTGTCTTTGTTTCACGGGTTTTTAAAAGTAATTGACTTTTATAATGGGGTTTAGCTGCTTTTCACTGCTGTGTTTCTGCCGCTTTACACCCACTTGACTCACTTTCAGAGAGATATCAATACATAGGTTTTAAGATTCTTACTAGTCAGATATATTCTTGGGCGGTGAATAGGGGGTGTTAAGTCCAATACACTGAGCAAGGAGTAGGTCTTCTCTATTACCTATTGGGTTTATGGAACGGTATCTGAGCTAATTTGAAACCCTTGTTTTATGCATCACCCCACCTCACCTTTCCCGTTAAGCAGCCATAGTGTGCTTTCTAAACGTGTGACTCTGCTCTGTTTTGTAATTCAGTTCAAGGGTAGCGGTTTTTACATTCCCTCTATAAGTGATATCTTATGATAAGTGTCATTTTCTGTGTGACTTATTTCATTTAAAATCGTCCTACCTAAATCCACTCATCTTGCTGCTACTAGCATTATGACGTTGATTTCATGGCTGAGTGATATTCTATTGTACCTAAGGACCACAACTTCTTTATCCATTTTTGTCTTTCCTGGGATATTTAAGGTGTAACGAAGTGGAGGTTCTTTTCAACAGAGGAGCCCTAAACTTTGGGGTGCTTGTGTCTTGCTGATTTTTAGTTTTCCCAATTTATACGCCCATGAGTGGTAGTGCCCTATGCTCTCTAAGCTGAGTTTTTTAGATGTTTCAGGACATACCGTACACTTCTCCAGAGTGGCTGTTGGCAATTTACGTCCCGCCCATCAGCGTAGCAAAGTTCCCATTTCTCCATGGCCTGTCCTGCATTTCTGGTTTTGACACTTTATTCAGCAGGGCCCTTTTGACCGATGGGAAGCGAGCCTTCTTTGTAGCGCTGATTTGCCTTTCCAGGTTGCTTGGTTGGCCAAAAAGGGCGTATGCGTTTTTTCCTGAATATATTCAGGAAAAAACGCATACGCCCTTTTTGGCCAAGGGCGTCATTGTCGAGGTTTTTCCCCTTTTCCTGTGCTTTAAAGGCGATTCGTATCTCCCTCCTGAAATGTATTTCCTGCAATTCTGCCTTGCTTTCAAATCCTCTTCGTTGCCTTCCCTCAATATATTTGTGGACGAGAGTTATCATTTATAAGTCTGCAGGTTTGTGAATTGCAGTGCCCCTGAGCTCCATTTTTCAACTCGCTTTCTTGGGAGCTGGCCTCAAAAGCGCAGGATTGCTTCAGGCCTTATTTTGGTTCCGGCCGGCAGGCTGAGCCTGTGGTTAATTCTTCTTCCTGATGAGAAAATAGAGTGACCTGTGCCTGTCCCTACACCTAGAGCTAGTCTCTCATTGGTTCCCCCTCTTCACGTTCATTCTCAGGACAAATTGCAACCTGTTCGGAACAGGAGGTTAAAGGTGCTGATTCTCCAAGGAGGCAGATTGCTAGTGAAGCGGCTGGAATGGCGAACCCGAGCACAAGGAGATGAGAAATGAGGTGCGTTTTAGAAACCTTTCCCGATCACACGGTGTACCGTCTTCTGGGTTTCTCATGCATGTTTTCGATGTAGGAAGATGCCCTTGAACCTGGAGATTTGGGACCCATGGGATGGATACCACGCAGTATTACTTTAAAGGGTCTGCGTTTCCTCACCCAACCTCACCAAACCTCTCAGCCCCAAGAGTGTCCACCCTTATGTCTCAGTCAGCTGTGGGTCTAGATATGGTCAATCCAGGTGGCATCACAGCCCCTGAACGAATTTTGTAAGAATTTCTCTCTCTTTCACTGTCTTTGTTTCACGGGTTTTTAAAAGTAATTGACTTTTATAATGGGGTTTAGCTGCTTTTCACTGCTGTGTTTCTGCCGCTTTACACCCACTTGACTCACTTTCAGAGAGATATCAATACATAGGTTTTAAGATTCTTACTAGTCAGATATATTCTTGGGCGGTGAATAGGGGGTGTTGAGTCCAATACACTGAGCAAGGAGTAGGTCTTGTCTATTACCTATTGGGTTTATGGAACGGTATCTGAGCTAATTTGAAACCCTTGTTTTATGCATCACCCCACCTCACCTTTCCCGTTAAGCAGCCATAGTGTGTTTTCTAAACGTGTGTCTCTGTTCTGTTTTGTAATTCAGTTCAAGGGTAGTGGTTTTTACATTCCCTCTATAAGTGATATCTCATGATAAGTGTCTTTTTCTGTGTGACTTATTTCACTTAGAATCGTCGTACCTAAATCCACTCATCATGCTGCTAGTAGCCTTATGACGTTGATTTCATGGCTGAGTGATATTCAATTGTACATAAGGACCACAACTTCTTTATCCATTTTTCTCTTTCCTGGTATATTTAAGGTGTAACGAAGTGGAGGTTCTTTTCAACAGAGCAGCCCTAAACGTTGGGGTGCCTGTGTCTTGCTGATTTTTAGTTTTCCCAATTTATATGCCCATGTGTGGAATTGCCCTATGCTCTCTAAGCTGAGTTTTTTAGATGTTTCAGGACATACCGTACACTTCTCCAGAGTGGCTGTTGGCAATTTACGTTCCGCCCATCAGCGTAGCAAGGCTCCCGTTTCTCCATGGCCTGTCCTGCATTTCTAGTTTTGACAATTTATTCAGCATGGCCCTTTTGACCGATGGGAAGCGAGACTTCTTTGTAGCGCTGATTTGCCTTTCCAGGTTGCTTGGTTGGCCAAAAAGGGCGTATGCATTTTTTCATGAATATATTCAGGAAAAAACGCATCCGCCCTTTTTGGCCAAGGGCGTCATTGTCGAGGTTTTGCCGCTTTTCCTGTGCTTTAAAGGCGATTCAAATCTCCCTCCTGAAATATATTTCCTGCAATTCTGCCTTGCTTTAAAATCCTCTTCGTTGCCTTCCCTCAATATATTTGTGGACGAGAGTTATCATTTATAAGTCTGCAGGTTTGTGAATTGCAGTGCCCCTGAGCTCCATTTTTCAACTCGCTTTCTTGGGAGCTGGCCGCAAAAGCGCAGGATTGCTTCAGGCCCTATTCTGGTACCGGGCGGCAGGCTGAGCCTGTGGTTAATTCTTCTTCCTGATGGGAAAATAGAGTGACCTGTGCCTGTCCCAACACCTAGACCTAGTCTCTCATTGGCTCCCCCTCTTCCTGTTCATCCTCAGGACAAATTGCAAACTGTACGGAACAGGAGGTTAAAGGTGCTGATTCTCCAAGGAGGGAGATTGCTAGTAAAGCGGATGGAATGGCGAACCCGAGAACAAGGAGATGAGAAATGAGGTGCGTTTTGGAAACCTTTCCCGATCACACGGTGTACCATCTTCTGGGTTTCTCATGCATGTTTTCGATGTAGGAAGATGCCCTTGAACCTGGAGATTTGGGACCCATGGGATGGGTACCACACAGTATTACTTTAAAGGGTCTGCGTTTCCTCACCCAACCTCACCAAACCTCTCAGCCCCAAGAGTGTCCACCCTTATGTCTCAGTCAGCTGTGGGTCTAGATATGGTCAATCCAGGTGGCATCACAGCCCCTGAACGAAGTGTGTAAGAATTTCTCTCTCTTTCACTGTCTTTGTTTCACGGGTTTTTAAAAGTAATTGACTTTTATAATGGGGTTTAGGTGCTTTTCACTGCTGTGTTTATGCCGCTTTACACCCACTTGACTCACTTACAGAGAGATATCAATACATAGGTTTTAAGATTCTTACTAGTCAGATATATTCTTGGGCGGTGAATAGGGGGTGTTGAGTCCAATTCACTGAGCAAGGAGTAGGTCTTGTCTATTACCTATTGGGTTTATGGAACAATATCTGAGCTAATTTGAAAAGCTTGTTTTATGCATCACACCACCTCACCTTTCCCCTTAAGCAGCCATAGTGTGCTTTCTAAACGTGTGACTCTGCTCTGTTTTGTAATTCAGTTCAAGGGTAGCGGTTTTTACATTCCCTCTATAAGTGATATCTTATGATAAGTGTCATTTTCTGTGTGACTTATTTCATTTAAAATCGTCCTACCTAAATCCACTCATCTTGCTGCTACTAGCATTATGACGTTGATTTCATGGCTGAGTGATATTCTATTGTACCTAAGGACCACAACTTCTTTATCCATTTTTGTCTTTCCTGGTATATTTAAGGTGTAACGAAGTGGAGGTTCTTTTCAACAGAGGAGCCCTAAACTTTGGGGTGCTTGTGTCTTGCTGATTTTTAGTTTTCCCAATTTATACGCCCATGAGTGGTAGTGCCCTATGCTCTCTAAGCTGAGTTTTTTAGATTTTTCAGGACATACCGTACACTTCTCCAGAGTGGCTGTTGGCAATTTACGTCCCGCCCATCAGCGTAGCAAGGTTCCCATTTCTCCATGGCCTGTCCTGCATTTCTGGTTTTGACACTTTATTCAGCAGGGCCCTTTTGACCGATGGGAAGCGAGCCTTCTTTGTAGCGCTGATTTGCCTTTCCAGGTTGCTTGGTTGGCCAAAAAGGGCGTATGCGTTTTTTCCTGAATATATTCAGGAAAAAACGCATACGCCCTTTTTGGCCAAGGGCGTCATTGTCGAGGTTTTTCCCCTTTTCCTGTGCTTTAAAGGCGATTCGTATCTCCCTCCTGAAATGTATTTCCTGCAATTCTGCCTTGCTTTCAAATCCTCTTCGTTGCCTTCCCTCAATATATTTGTGGACGAGAGTTATCATTTATAAGTCTGCAGGTTTGTGAATTGCAGTGCCCCTGAGCTCCATTTTTCAACTCGCTTTCTTGGGAGCTGGCCTCAAAAGCGCAGGATTGCTTCAGGCCTTATTTTGGTTCCGGCCGGCAGGCTGAGCCTGTGGTTAATTCTTCTTCCTGATGAGAAAATAGAGTGACCTGTGCCTGTCCCTACACCTAGAGCTAGTCTCTCATTGGTTCCCCCTCTTCACGTTCATTCTCAGGACCAATTGCAACCTGTTCGGAACAGGAGGTTAAAGGTGCTGATTCTCCAAGGAGGCAGATTGCTAGTGAAGCGGCTGGAATGGCGAACCCGAGCACAAGGAGATGAGAAATGAGGTGCGTTTTAGAAACCTTTCCCGATCACACGGTGTACCGTCTTCTGGGTTTCTCATGCATGTTTTCGATGTAGGAAGATGCCCTTGAACCTGGAGATTTGGGACCCATGGGATGGGTACCACGCAGTATTACTTTAAAGGGTCTGCGTTTCCTCACCCAACCTCACCAAACCTCTCAGCCCCAAGAGTGTCCACCCTTATGTCTCAGTCAGCTGTGGGTCTAGATATGGTCAATCCAGGTGGCATCACAGCCCCTGAACGAATTTTGTAAGAATTTCTCTCTCTTTCACTGTCTTTGTTTCACGGGATTTTAAAAGTAATTGACTTTTATAATGGGGTTTAGCTGCTTTTCACTGCTGTGTTTCTGCCGCTTTACACCCACTTGACTCACTTTCAGAGAGTTATCAATACATAGGTTTTAAGATTCTTACTAGTCAGCTATATTCTTGGGCGGTGAATAGGGGGTGTTGAGTCCAATACACTGAGCAAGGAGTAGGTCTTGTCTATTACCTATTGGGTTTATGGAACGGTATCTGAGCTAATTTGAAACCCTTGTTTTATGCATCACCCCACCTCACCTTTCCCGTTAAGCAGCCATAGTGTGTTTTCGAAACGTGTGTCTCTGTTCTGTTTTGTAATTCAGTTCAAGGGTAGTGGTTTTTACATTCCCTCTATAAGTGATATCTCATGATAAGTGTCTTTTTCTGTGTGACTTATTTCACTTAGAATCGTCGTACCTAAATCCACTCATCATGCTGCTAGTAGCCTTATGACGTTGATTTCATGGCTGAGTGATATTCAATTGTACATAAGGACCACAACTTCTTTATCCATTTTTCTCTTTCCTGGGATATTTAAGGTGTAACGAAGTGGAGGTTCTTTTCAACAGAGCAGCCCTAAACTTTGGGGTGCCTGTGTCTTGCTGATTTTTAGTTTTCCCAATTTATACGCCCATGAGTGGAAGTGCCCTATGCTCTCTAAGCTGAGTTTTTTAGATGTTTCAGGACATACCGTACACTTCTCCAGAGTGGCTGTTGGCAATTTACGTCCCGCCCATCAGCGTAGCAAGGCTCCCATTTCTCCATGGCCTGTCCTGCATTTCTGGTTTTGACACTTTATTCAGCAGGGCCCTTTTGACCGATGAGAAGCGAGACTTCTTTGTAGTGCTGATTTGCCTTTCCAGGTTGCTTGGTTGGCCAAAAAGGGCGTATGCGTTTTTTCCTGAATATATTCAGGAAAAAACGCATCCGCCCTTTTTGGCCAACGGCATCATTGTCGAGGTTTTGCCGCTTTTCCTGTGCTTTAATGGCGATTCGAATCTCCCTCCTGAAATCTGTTTCCTGCAATTCTGCCTTGCTTTCAACTCCTCTTCGTTGCCTTCCCTCAATATATTTGTGGCCGAGAGTTATCATTTATAAGTCTGCAGGTTTGTGAATTGCAGTGCCCCTGAGCTCCATTTTTCAACTCGCTTTCTTGGGAGCTGGCCTCAAAAGCGCAGGATTGCTTCTGGACCTATTTTCATTCCGGCCGGCAGGCTGAGCCTGTGGTTAATTCTTCTTCCTGATGAGAAAATAGAGTGACCTGTGCCTGTCCCTACACCTAGAGCTATTCTCTCATTGGTTCCCCCTCTTCCCGTTCATCCTCAGGACAAATTGCAACCTGTACGGAACAGGAGGTTAAAGGTGCTGATTCTCCAAGGAGGCAGATTGCTAGTGAAGCGGCTGGAATGGCGAACCCGAGCACAAGGAGATGAGAAATGAGGTGCGTTTTAGAAACCTTTCCCGATCACACGGTGTACCGTCTTCTGGGTTTCTCATGCATGTTTTCGATGTAGGAAGATGCCCTTGAACCTGGAGATTTGGGACCCATGGGATGGGTTCCACGCAGTATTACTTTAAAGGGTCTGCGTTTCCTCACCCTACCTCACCAAACCTCTCAGCCCCATGAGTGTCCACCCTTATGTCTCAATCAGCTGTGGGTCTAGATATGGTCAATCCAGGTGGCATCACAGCCCCTGAACGAATTTTTTAAGAATTTCTCTCTCTTTCACTGTCTTTGTTTCACGGGTTTTTAAAAGTAATTGATTTTTATAATGGGGTTTAGCTGCTTTTCATTGCTGTGTTTCTGCCGCTTTACACCCACTTGACTCACTTACAGAGAGATATCAATACATAGGTTTTAAGATTCTTACTAGTCAGATATATTCTTGGGCGGTGAATAGGGGGTGTTGAGTCCAATTCACTGAGCAAGGAGTAGGTCTTGTGTATTACCTATTGGGTTTATGGAACGGTATCTGAGCTAATTTGAAAAGCTTGTTTTATGCATCACCCCACCTCACCTTTCCCCTTAAGCAGCCAAAGTGTGCTTTCTAAACGTGTGACTCTGCTCTGTTTTGTAATTCAGTTCAAGGGTAGCGGTTTTTACATTCCCTCTATAAGTGATATCTTATGATAAGTGTCATTTTCTGTGTGACTTATTTCATTTGGAATCGTCCTACCTAAATCCACTCATCTTGCTGCTACTAGCATTATGACGTTGATTTCATGACTGAGTGATATTCTATTGTACATAAGGACCACAACTTCTTTATCCATTTTTGTCTTTCCTGGGATATTTAAGGTGTAACGAAGTGGAGGTTCTTGTCAACAGAGCAGCCCTAAACTTTGGGGAGCCTGTGTCTTGCTGATTTTTAGTTTTGCCAATTTATATGCCCATGAGTGGAAGTGCCCTATGCTCTCTAAGCTGAGTTTTCTAGATGTTTCAGGACACACCGTACACTTCTCCAGAGTGGCTGTTGGCAATTTACATCCCGCCCATCAGCGTAGCCAGGCTCCCGTTTCTCCATGGCCTGTCCTGCATTTCTGGTTTTGACACTTTATTCAGCATGGCCCTTTTGACCGATGGGAAGCGAGACTTCTTTGTAGCGCTGATTTGCCTTTCCAGGTTGCTTGGTTGGCCAAAAAGGGCGTATGCGTTTTTTCCTGAATATATTCAGGAAAAAACGCATACGCCCTTTTTGGCCAAGGGCGTCATTGTCAACGTTTTGCCGCTTTTCCTGTGCTTTAAAGGCGATTCGAATCTCCTTCCTGAAATGTGTTTCCTGCAATTCTGCCTTGCTTTCAAATCCTCTTCGTTGCCTTCCCTCAATATATTTGTGGACGAGAGTTATCATTTATAAGTCTGCAGGTTTGTGAATTGCAGTGCCCCTGAGCTCCATTTTTCAACTCGCTTTCTTGGGAGCTGGCCTCAAAAGCGCAGGATTGCTTCAGGCCCTATTTTGGTTCCGGCCGGCATGCTGAGCCTGTGGTTAATTCTTCTTCCTGATGAGAAAATAGAGTGACCTGTGCCTGTCCCTACCCCTAGAGGTAGTCTCTCATTGGTTCCCCCTCTTCCCGTTCATCCTCAGGACAAATTGCAACCTGTACGGAACAGGAGGTTAAAGGTGCTGATTCTCCAAGGAAGCAGATTGCTAGTGAAGTGGCTGGAATGGCGAACCCGAGAACAAGGAGATGAGAAATGAGGTGCGTTTTAGAAACCTTTCCCGATCACACGGTGTACCGTCTTCTGGGTTTCTCATGCATGTTTTCGATGTATTAAGATGCCCTTGAACCTGGAGATTTGGGACCCATGGGATGGGTACCACGCAGTATTACTTTAAAGGGTCTGCGTTTCCTCACCCAACCTCACCAAATCTCTCAGCCCCATGAGTGTCCACCCTTATGTCTCAATCAGCTGTGGGTCTAGATATGGTCAATCCAGGTGGCATCACAGCCCCTGAACGAATTTTGTAAGAATTTCTCTCTCTTTCACTGTCTTTGTTTCACGGGTTTTTAAAGTAATTGATTTTTATAATGGGGTTTAGCTGCTTTTCACTGCTGTGTTTCTGCCGTTTTACACCCACTTGACTCACTTACAGACAGATATCAATACATAGGTTTTAAGATTCTTACTAGTCATATATATTCTTGGGCGGTGAATAGGGGGTGTTGAGTCCAATTCACTGAGCAAGGAGTAAGTCTTGTCTATTACCTATTGGGTTTATGGAACGGTATCTGAGCTAATTTGAAACCCTTGTTTTATGCATCACCTCACCTCACCTTTCCCGTTAAGCAGCCATAGTGTGTTTTCTAAACGTGTGTCTCTGTTCTGTTTTGTAATTCAGTTCAAGGGTAGCGGTTTTTACATTCCCTCTATAAGTGATATCTTATGATAAGTGTCTTTTTCTGTGTGACTTATTTCACTTAGAATCGTCGTACCTAAATCCACTCATCATGCTGCTACTAGCCTTATGACGTTGATTTCATGGCTGAGTGATATTCAATTGTACATAAGGACCACAACTTCTTTATCCATTTTTCTCTTTCCTGGTATATTTAAGGTGTAACGAAGTGGAGGTTCTTTTCAACAGAGCAGCCCTAAACGTTGGGGTGCCTGTGTCTTGCTGATTTTTAGTTTTCCCAATTTATATGCCCATGTGTGGAATTGCCCTATGCTCTCTAAGCTGAGTTTTTTAGATGTTTCAGGACATACCGTGCACTTCTCCAGAGTGGCTGTTGGCAATTTACGTTCCGCCCATCAGCGTAGCAAGGCTCCCGTTTCTCCATGGCCTGTCCTGCATTTCTGGTTTTGACAATTTATTCAGCATGGCCCTTTTGACCGATGGGAAGCGAGACTTCTTTGTAGCGCTGATTTGCCTTTCCAGGTTGCTTGGTTGGCCAAAAAGGGCGGATGCATTTTTTCCTGAATATATTCAGGAAAAAACGCATCCGCCCTTTTTGGCCAAGGGCGTCATTGTCGAGGTTTTGCCGCTTTTCCTGTGCTTTAAAGGCGATTCGAATCTCCCTCCTGAAATATATTTCCTGCAATTCTGCCTTGCTTTAAAATCCTCTTCGTTGCCTTCCCTCAATATATTTGTGGACGAGAGTTATCATTTATAAGTCTGCAGGTTTGTGAATTGCAGTGCCCCTGAGCTCCATTTTTCAACTCGCTTTCTTGGGAGCTGGCCGCAAAAGCGCAGGATTGCTTCAGGCCCTATTCTGGTACCGGGCGGCAGGCTGAGCCTGTGGTTAATTCTTCTTCCTGATGGGAAAATAGAGTGACCTGTGCCTGTCCCAACACCTAGACCTAGTCTCTCATTTGCTCCCCCTCTTCCTGTTCATCCTCAGGACAAATTGCAAACTGTACGGAACAGGAGGTTAAAGGTGCTGATTCTCCAAGGAGGGAGATTGCTAGTAAAGAGGATGGAATGGCGAACCCGAGAACAAGGAGATGAGAAATGAGGTGCGTTTTGGAAACCTTTCCCGATCACACGGTGTACCATCTTCTGGGTTTCTCATGCATGTTTTCGATGTAGGAAGATGCCCTTGAACCTGGAGATTTGGGACCCATGGGATGGGTACCACACAGTATTACTTTAAAGGGTCTGCGTTTCCTCACCCAACCTCACCAAACCTCTCAGCCCCAAGAGTGTCCACCCTTATGTCTCAGTCAGCTGTGGGTCTAGATATGGTCAATCCAGGTGGCATCACAGCCCCTGAACGAAGTGTGTAAGAATTTCTCTCTCTTTCACTGTCTTTGTTTCACGGGTTTTTAAAAGTAATTGACTTTTATAATGGGGTTTAGGTGCTTTTCACTGCTGTGTTTATGCCGCTTTACACCCACTTGACTCACTTACAGAGAGATATCAATACATAGGTTTTAAGATTCTTACTAGTCAGATATATTCTTGGGCGGTGAATAGGGGGTGTTGAGTCCAATTCACTGAGCAAGGAGTTGGTCTTGTCTATTACCTATTGGGTTTATGGAACAATATCTGAGCTAATTTGAAAAGCTTGTTTTATGCATCACACCACCTCACCTTTCCCCTTAAGCAGCCATAGTGTGCTTTCTAAACGTGTGACTCTGCTCTGTTTTGTAATTCAGTTCAAGGGTAGCGGTTTTTACATTCCCTCTATAAGTGATATCTTATGATAAGTGTCATTTTCTGTGTGACTTATTTCATTTAAAATCGTCCTACCTAAATCCACTCATCTTGCTGCTACTAGCATTATGACGTTGATTTCATGGCTGAGTGATATTCTATTGTACCTAAGGACCACAACTTCTTTATCCATTTTTGTCTTTCCTGGGATATTTAAGGTGTACCGAAGTGGAGGTTCTTTTCAACAGAGGAGCCCTAAACTTTGGGGTGCTTGTGTCTTGCTGATTTTTAGTTTTCCCAATTTATACGCCCATGAGTGGTAGTGCCCTATGCTCTCTAAGCTGAGTTTTTTAGATTTTTCAGGACATACCGTACACTTCTCCAGAGTGGCTGTTGGCAATTTACGTCCCGCCCATCAGCGTAGCAAGGCTCCCATTTCTCCATGGCCTGTCCTGCATTTCTGGTTTTGACACTTTATTCAGCAGGGCCCTTTTGACCGATGAGAAGCGAGACTTCTTTGTAGTGCTGATTTGCCTTTCCAGGTTGCTTGGTTGGCCAAAAAGGGCGTATGCGTTTTTTCCTGAATATATTCAGGAAAAAACGCATCCGCCCTTTTTGGCCAACGGCATCATTGTCGAGGTTTTGCCGCTTTTCCTGTGCTTTAATGGCGATTCGAATCTCCCTCCTGAAATCTGTTTCCTGCAATTCTGCCTTGCTTTCAACTCCTCTTCGTTGCCTTCCCTCAATATATTTGTGGCCGAGAGTTATCATTTATAAGTCTGCAGGTTTGTGAATTGCAGTGCCCCTGAGCTCCATTTTTCAACTCGCTTTCTTGGGAGCTGGCCTCAAAAGCGCAGGATTGCTTCTGGACCTATTTTCATTCCGGCCGGCAGGCTGAGCCTGTGGTTAATTCTTCTTCCTGATGAGAAAATAGAGTGACCTGTGCCTGTCCCTACACCTAGAGCTATTCTCTCATTGGTTCCCCCTCTTCCCGTTCATCCTCAGGACAAATTGCAACCTGTACGGAACAGGAGGTTAAAGGTGCTGATTCTCCAAGGAGGCAGATTGCTAGTGAAGCGGCTGGAATGGCGAACCCGAGCACAAGGAGATGAGAAATGAGGTGCGTTTTAGAAACCTTTCCCGATCACACGGTGTACCGTCTTCTGGGTTTCTCATGCATGTTTTCGATGTAGGAAGATGCCCTTGAACCTGGAGATTTGGGACCCATGGGATGGGTTCCACGCAGTATTACTTTAAAGGGTCTGCGTTTCCTCACCCTACCTCACCAAACCTCTCAGCCCCATGAGTGTCCACCCTTATGTCTCAATCAGCTGTGGGTCTAGATATGGTCAATCCAGGTGGCATCACAGCCCCTGAACGAATTTTTTAAGAATTTCTCTCTCTTTCACTGTCTTTGTTTCACGGGTTTTTAAAAGTAATTGATTTTTATAATGGGGTTTAGCTGCTTTTCATTGCTGTGTTTCTGCCGCTTTACACCCACTTGACTCACTTACAGAGAGATATCAATACATAGGTTTTAAGATTCTTACTAGTCAGATATATTCTTGGGCGGTGAATAGGGGGTGTTGAGTCCAATTCACTGAGCAAGGAGTAGGTCTTGTGTATTACCTATTGGGTTTATGGAACGGTATCTGAGCTAATTTGAAAAGCTTGTTTTATGCATCACCCCACCTCACCTTTCCCCTTAAGCAGCCAAAGTGTGCTTTCTAAACGTGTGACTCTGCTCTGTTTTGTAATTCAGTTCAAGGGTAGCGGTTTTTACATTCCCTCTATAAGTGATATCTTATGATAAGTGTCATTTTCTGTGTGACTTATTTCATTTGGAATCGTCCTACCTAAATCCACTCATCTTGCTGCTACTAGCATTATGACGTTGATTTCATGACTGAGTGATATTCTATTGTACATAAGGACCACAACTTCTTTATCCATTTTTGTCTTTCCTGGGATATTTAAGGTGTAACGAAGTGGAGGTTCTTGTCAACAGAGCAGCCCTAAACTTTGGGGAGCCTGTGTCTTGCTGATTTTTAGTTTTGCCAATTTATATGCCCATGAGTGGAAGTGCCCTATGCTCTCTAAGCTGAGTTTTCTAGATGTTTCAGGACACACCGTACACTTCTCCAGAGTGGCTGTTGGCAATTTACATCCCGCCCATCAGCGTAGCCAGGCTCCCGTTTCTCCATGGCCTGTCCTGCATTTCTGGTTTTGACACTTTATTCAGCATGGCCCTTTTGACCGATGGGAAGCGAGACTTCTTTGTAGCGCTGATTTGCCTTTCCAGGTTGCTTGGTTGGCCAAAAAGGGCGTATGCGTTTTTTCCTGAATATATTCAGGAAAAAACGCATACGCCCTTTTTGGCCAAGGGCGTCATTGTCAACGTTTTGCCGCTTTTCCTGTGCTTTAAAGGCGATTCGAATCTCCTTCCTGAAATGTGTTTCCTGCAATTCTGCCTTGCTTTCAAATCCTCTTCGTTGCCTTCCCTCAATATATTTGTGGACGAGAGTTATCATTTATAAGTCTGCAGGTTTGTGAATTGCAGTGCCCCTGAGCTCCATTTTTCAACTCGCTTTCTTGGGAGCTGGCCTCAAAAGCGCAGGATTGCTTCAGGCCCTATTTTGGTTCCGGCCGGCATGCTGAGCCTGTGGTTAATTCTTCTTCCTGATGAGAAAATAGAGTGACCTGTGCCTGTCCCTACCCCTAGAGGTAGTCTCTCATTGGTTCCCCCTCTTCCCGTTCATCCTCAGGACAAATTGCAACCTGTACGGAACAGGAGGTTAAAGGTGCTGATTCTCCAAGGAAGCAGATTGCTAGTGAAGTGGCTGGAATGGCGAACCCGAGAACAAGGAGATGAGAAATGAGGTGCGTTTTAGAAACCTTTCCCGATCACACGGTGTACCGTCTTCTGGGTTTCTCATGCATGTTTTCGATGTATTAAGATGCCCTTGAACCTGGAGATTTGGGACCCATGGGATGGGTACCACGCAGTATTACTTTAAAGGGTCTGCGTTTCCTCACCCAACCTCACCAAATCTCTCAGCCCCATGAGTGTCCACCCTTATGTCTCAATCAGCTGTGGGTCTAGATATGGTCAATCCAGGTGGCATCACAGCCCCTGAACGAATTTTGTAAGAATTTCTCTCTCTTTCACTGTCTTTGTTTCACGGGTTTTTAAAGTAATTGATTTTTATAATGGGGTTTAGCTGCTTTTCACTGCTGTGTTTCTGCCGTTTTACACCCACTTGACTCACTTACAGACAGATATCAATACATAGGTTTTAAGATTCTTACTAGTCATATATATTCTTGGGCGGTGAATAGGGGGTGTTGAGTCCAATTCACTGAGCAAGGAGTAAGTCTTGTCTATTACCTATTGGGTTTATGGAACGGTATCTGAGCTAATTTGAAACCCTTGTTTTATGCATCACCTCACCTCACCTTTCCCGTTAAGCAGCCATAGTGTGTTTTCTAAACGTGTGTCTCTGTTCTGTTTTGTAATTCAGTTCAAGGGTAGCGGTTTTTACATTCCCTCTATAAGTGATATCTTATGATAAGTGTCTTTTTCTGTGTGACTTATTTCACTTAGAATCGTCGTACCTAAATCCACTCATCATGCTGCTACTAGCCTTATGACGTTGATTTCATGGCTGAGTGATATTCAATTGTACATAAGGACCACAACTTCTTTATCCATTTTTCTCTTTCCTGGTATATTTAAGGTGTAACGAAGTGGAGGTTCTTTTCAACAGAGCAGCCCTAAACGTTGGGGTGCCTGTGTCTTGCTGATTTTTAGTTTTCCCAATTTATATGCCCATGTGTGGAATTGCCCTATGCTCTCTAAGCTGAGTTTTTTAGATGTTTCAGGACATACCGTGCACTTCTCCAGAGTGGCTGTTGGCAATTTACGTTCCGCCCATCAGCGTAGCAAGGCTCCCGTTTCTCCATGGCCTGTCCTGCATTTCTGGTTTTGACAATTTATTCAGCATGGCCCTTTTGACCGATGGGAAGCGAGACTTCTTTGTAGCGCTGATTTGCCTTTCCAGGTTGCTTGGTTGGCCAAAAAGGGCGGATGCATTTTTTCCTGAATATATTCAGGAAAAAACGCATCCGCCCTTTTTGGCCAAGGGCGTCATTGTCGAGGTTTTGCCGCTTTTCCTGTGCTTTAAAGGCGATTCGAATCTCCCTCCTGAAATATATTTCCTGCAATTCTGCCTTGCTTTAAAATCCTCTTCGTTGCCTTCCCTCAATATATTTGTGGACGAGAGTTATCATTTATAAGTCTGCAGGTTTGTGAATTGCAGTGCCCCTGAGCTCCATTTTTCAACTCGCTTTCTTGGGAGCTGGCCGCAAAAGCGCAGGATTGCTTCAGGCCCTATTCTGGTACCGGGCGGCAGGCTGAGCCTGTGGTTAATTCTTCTTCCTGATGGGAAAATAGAGTGACCTGTGCCTGTCCCAACACCTAGACCTAGTCTCTCATTTGCTCCCCCTCTTCCTGTTCATCCTCAGGACAAATTGCAAACTGTACGGAACAGGAGGTTAAAGGTGCTGATTCTCCAAGGAGGGAGATTGCTAGTAAAGAGGATGGAATGGCGAACCCGAGAACAAGGAGATGAGAAATGAGGTGCGTTTTGGAAACCTTTCCCGATCACACGGTGTACCATCTTCTGGGTTTCTCATGCATGTTTTCGATGTAGGAAGATGCCCTTGAACCTGGAGATTTGGGACCCATGGGATGGGTACCACACAGTATTACTTTAAAGGGTCTGCGTTTCCTCACCCAACCTCACCAAACCTCTCAGCCCCAAGAGTGTCCACCCTTATGTCTCAGTCAGCTGTGGGTCTAGATATGGTCAATCCAGGTGGCATCACAGCCCCTGAACGAAGTGTGTAAGAATTTCTCTCTCTTTCACTGTCTTTGTTTCACGGGTTTTTAAAAGTAATTGACTTTTATAATGGGGTTTAGGTGCTTTTCACTGCTGTGTTTATGCCGCTTTACACCCACTTGACTCACTTACAGAGAGATATCAATACATAGGTTTTAAGATTCTTACTAGTCAGATATATTCTTGGGCGGTGAATAGGGGGTGTTGAGTCCAATTCACTGAGCAAGGAGTTGGTCTTGTCTATTACCTATTGGGTTTATGGAACAATATCTGAGCTAATTTGAAAAGCTTGTTTTATGCATCACACCACCTCACCTTTCCCCTTAAGCAGCCATAGTGTGCTTTCTAAACGTGTGACTCTGCTCTGTTTTGTAATTCAGTTCAAGGGTAGCGGTTTTTACATTCCCTCTATAAGTGATATCTTATGATAAGTGTCATTTTCTGTGTGACTTATTTCATTTAAAATCGTCCTACCTAAATCCACTCATCTTGCTGCTACTAGCATTATGACGTTGATTTCATGGCTGAGTGATATTCTATTGTACCTAAGGACCACAACTTCTTTATCCATTTTTGTCTTTCCTGGGATATTTAAGGTGTAACGAAGTGGAGGTTCTTTTCAACAGAGGAGCCCTAAACTTTGGGGTGCTTGTGTCTTGCTGATTTTTAGTTTTCCCAATTTATACGCCCATGAGTGGTAGTGCCCTATGCTCTCTAAGCTGAGTTTTTTAGATTTTTCAGGACATACCGTACACTTCTCCAGAGTGGCTGTTGGCAATTTACGTCCCGCCCATCAGCGTAGCAAGGTTCCCATTTCTCCATGGCCTGTCCTGCATTTCTGGTTTTGACACTTTATTCAGCAGGGCCCTTTTGACCGATGGGAAGCGAGCCTTCTTTGTAGCGCTGATTTGCCTTTCCAGGTTGCTTGGTTGGCCAAAAAGGGCGTATGCGTTTTTTCCTGAATATATTCAGGAAAAAACGCATACGCCCTTTTTGGCCAAGGGCGTCATTGTCGAGGTTTTTCCCCTTTTCCTGTGCTTTAAAGGCGATTCGTATCTCCCTCCTGAAATGTATTTCCTGCAATTCTGCCTTGCTTTCAAATCCTCTTCGTTGCCTTCCCTCAATATATTTGTGGACGAGAGTTATCATTTATAAGTCTGCAGATTTGTGAATTGCAGTGCCCCTGAGCTCAATTTTTCAACTCGCTTTCTTGGGAGCTGGCCTCAAAAGCGCAGGATTGCTTCAGGCCTTATTTTGGTTCCGGCCGGCAGGCTGAGCCTGTGGTTAATTCTTCTTCCTGATGAGAAAATAGAGTGACCTGTGCCTGTCCCTACACCTAGAGCTAGTCTCTCATTGGTTCCCCCTCTTCCCGTTCATTCTCAGGACAAATTGCAACCTGTACGGAACAGGAGGTTAAAGGTGCTGATTCTCCAAGGAGGCAGATTGCTAGTGAAGCGGCTGGAATGGCGAACCCGAGCACAAGGAGATGAGAAATGAGGTGCGTTTTAGAAACCTTTGCCGATCACACGGTGTACCGTCTTCTGGGTTTCTCATGCATGTTTTCCATGTAGGAAGATGCCCTTGAACCTGGAGATTTGGGACCCATGGGATGGGTACCACGCAGTATTACTTTAAAGGGTCTGCGTTTCCTCACCCAACCTCACCAAACCTCTCAGCCCCATGAGTGTCCACCCTTATGTCTTAATCAGCTGTGGGTCTAGATATGGTCAATCCAGGTGGCATCACAGCCCCTGAACGAATTTTGTAAGAATTTCTCTCTCTTTCACTGTCTTTGTTTCACGGGTTTTTAAAAGTAATTGATTTTTATATTGAGGTTTGGCTGCTTTTCACTGCTGTGTTTCTCCCGCTTTACACCCACTTGACTCACTCACAGAGAGATATCAATACATAGGTTTTAAGATTCTTACTAGTCAGATATATTCTTGGGCGGTGAATAGGGGGTGTTGAGTCCAATTCACTGAGCAAGGAGTAGGTCTTGTCTATTACCTATTGGGTTTATGGAACGGTATCTGAGCTAATTTGAAACCCTTGTTTTATGCATCACCCCACCTCACCTTTACCGTTAAGCAGCCATAGTGTGTTTTCTAAACGTGTGTCTCTGTTCTGTTTTGTAATTCAGTTCAAGGGTAGCGGTTTTTACATTCCCTCTATAAGTGATATCTTATGATAAGTGTCTTTTTCTGTGTGACTTATTTCACTTAGAATCATCGTACCTAAATCCACTCATCATGCTGCTACTAGCCTTATGACGTTGATTTCATGGCTGAGTGATATTCCATTGTACATAAGAACCACAACTTCTTTATCCATTTTTCTCTTTCCTGGGATATTTAATGTGTAACGAAGTGGAGGTTCTTTTCAACAGAGCAGCCCTAAACTTTGAGATGCCTGTGTCTTGCTGATTTTTAGTTTTCCCAATTTATACGCCCATGTGTGGAATTGCCCTATGCTCTCTAAGCTGAGTTTTGTAGATGTTTCAGGACATACCGTACACTTCTCCAGAGTGGCTGTTGGCAATTTACGTCCCGCCCATCAGCGTAGCAAGGCTCCCATTTCTCCATGGCCTGTCCTGCCTTTCTGGTTTTGACACTTTATTCAGCAGGGCCCTTTTGACCGATGGGAAGCGAGACTTCTTTGTAGCGCTGATTTGCCTTTCCAGGTTGCTTGGTTGGCCAAAAAGGGCGTATGCGTTTTTTCCTGAATATATTCAGGAAAAAACGCATACGCCCTTTTTGGCCAAGGGCGTCATTGTCGAGGTTTTGCCGCTTTTCCTGTGCTTTAAAGGCGATTCGTATCTCCCTCCTGAAATATATTTCCTGCAATTCTGCCTTGCTTTCAACTCCTCTTCGTTGCCTTCCCTCAATATATTTGTGGCCGAGAGTTATCATTTATAAGTCTGCAGGTTTGTGAATTGCAGTGCCCCTGAGCTCCATTTTTCAACTCGCTTTCTTGGGAGCTGGCCTCAAAAGCGCAGGATTGCTTCTGGACCTATTTTGATTCCGGCCGGCAGGCTGAGCCTGTGGTTAATTCTTCTTCCTGATGAGAAAATAGAGTGACCTGTGCCTGTCCCTACACCTAGAGCTATTCTCTCATTGGTTCCCCCTCTTCCCGTTCATCCTCAGGACAAATTGCAACCTGTACGGAACAGGAGGTTAAAGGTGCTGATTCTCCAAGGAGGCAGATTGCTAGTGAAGCGGCTGGAATGGCGAACCCGAGCACAAGGAGATGAGAAATGAGGTGCGTTTTAGAAACCTTTCCCGATCACACGGTGTACCGTCTTCTGGGTTTCTCATGCATGTTTTCGATGTAGGAAGATGCCCTTGAACCTGGAGATTTGGGACCCATGGGATGGGTTCCACGCAGTATTACTTTAAAGGGTCTGCGTTTCCTCACCCTACCTCACCAAACCTCTCAGCCCCATGAGTGTCCACCCTTATGTCTCAATCAGCTGTGGGTCTAGATATGGTCAATCCAGGTGGCATCACAGCCCCTGAACGAATTTTGTAAGAATTTCTCTCTCTTTCACTGTCTTTGTTTCACGGGTTTTTAAAAGTAATTGATTTTTATAATGGGGTTTAGCTGCTTTTCACTGCTGTGTTTCTGCCGCTTTACACCCACTTGACTCACTTACAGAGAGATATCAATACATAGGTTTTAAGATTCTTACTAGTCAGATATATTCTTGGGCGGTGAATAGGGGGTGTTGAGTCCAATTCACTGAGCAAGGAGTAGGTCTTGTGTATTACCTATTGGGTTTATGGAACGGTATCTGAGCTAATTTGAAAAGCTTGTTTTATGCATCACACCACCTCACCTTTCCCCTTAAGCAGCCAAAGTGTGCTTTCTAAACGTGTGACTCTGCTCTGTTTTGTAATTCAGTTCAAGGGTAGCGGTTTTTACATTCCCTCTATAAGTGATATCTTATGATAAGTGTCATTTTCTGTGTGACTTATTTCATTTGGAATCGTCCTACCTAAATCCACTCATCTTGCTGCTACTAGCATTATGACTTTGATTTCATGACTGAGTGATATTCTATTGTACATAAGGACCACAACTTCTTTATCCATTTTTGTCTTTCCTGGGATATTTAAGGTGTAACGAAGTGGAGGTTCTTGTCAACAGAGCAGCCCTAATCTTTGGGGAGCCTGTGTCTTGCTGATTTTTAGTTTTGCCAATTTATATGCCCATGAGTGGAAGTGCCCTATGCTCTCTAAGCTGAGTTTTCTAGATGTTTCAGGACACACCGTACACTTCTCCAGAGTGGCTGTTGGCAATTTACATCCCGCCCATCAGCGTAGCCAGGCTCCCGTTTCTCCATGGCCTGTCCTGCATTTCTGGTTTTGACACTTTATTCAGCATGGCCCTTTTGACCGATGGGAAGCGAGACTTCTTTGTAGCGCTGATTTGCCTTTCCAGGTTGCTTGGTTGGCTAAAAAGGGCGTATGCGTTTTTTCTTGAATATATTCAGGAAAAAACGCATACGCCCTTTTTGGCCAAGGGCGTCATTGTCAACGTTTTGCCGCTTTTCCTGTGCTTTAAAGGCGATTCGAATCTCCCTCCTGAAATGTGTTTCCTGCAATTCTGCCTTGCTTTCAAATCCTCTTCGTTGCCTTCCCTCAATATATTTGTGGACGAGAGTTATCATTTATAAGTCTGCAGGTTTGTGAATTGCAGTGCCCCTGAGCTCCATTTTTCAACTCGCTTTCTTGGGAGCTGGCCGCAAAAGCGCTGGATTGCTTCAGGCCCTATTCTGGTCCCGGGCGGCAGGCTGAGCCTGTGGTTAATTCTTCTTCCTGATGGGAAAATAGAGTGACCTGTGCCTGTCCCAACACCTAGACCTAGTCTCCATTGGTTCCCCCTCTTCCTGTTCATCCTCTGGACAAATTGCAACCTGTACGGAACAGGAGGTTAAAGGTGCTGATTCTCCAAGGAGGGAGATTGCTAGTAAAGTGGATGGAATGGCGAACCCGAGCACAAGGAGATGAGAAATGAGGTGCGTTTTAGAAACCTTTCCCGATCACACGGTGTACCGTCTTCTGGGTTTCTCATGCATGTTTTCGATGTAGGAAGATGCCCTTGAACCTGGAGATTTGGGACCCATGGGATGGGTACCACGCAGTATTACTTTAAAGGGTCTGCATTTCCTCACCCAACCTCACCAAACCTCTCAGCCCCAAGAGTATCCACCCTTATGTCTCAGTCAGCTGTGGGTCTAGATATGGTCAATCCAGGTGGCATCACAGCCCCTGAACGAATTTTGTAAGAATTTCTCTCTCTTTCACTGTCTTTGTTTCACGGGTTTTTAAAAGTAATTGACTTTTATAATGGGGTTTAGCTGCTTTTCACTGCTGTGTTTCTGCCGCTTTACACCCACTTGACTCACTTACAGACAGATATCAATACATAGGTTTTAAGATTCTTACTAGTCAGATATATTCTTGGGCGGTGAATAGGGGGTGTTGAGTCCAATACACTGAGCAAGGAGTAGGTCTTGTCTATTACCTATTGGGTTTATGGAACGGTATCTGAGCTAATTTGAAACCCTTGTTTTATGCATCACCCCACCTAACCTTTCCCGTTAAGCAGCCATAGTGTGTTTTCTAAACGTGTGTCTCTGTTCTGTTTTGTAATTCAGTTCAAGGGTAGTGGTTTTTACATTCCCTCTATAAGTGATATCTCATGATAAGTGTCTTTTTCTGTGTGACTTATTTCACTTAGAATCGTCGTACCTAAATCCACTCATCATGCTGCTACTAGCCTTATGACGTTGATTTCATGGCTGAGTGATATTCAATTGTACATAAGGACCACAACTTCTTTATCCATTTTTCTCTTTCCTGGGATATTTAAGGTGTAACGAAGTGGAGGTTCTTTTCAACAGAGCAGCCCTAAACTTTGGGGTGCCTGTGTCTTGCTGATTTTTAGTTTTCCCAATTTATACGCCCATGAGTGGAAGTGCCCTATGCTCTCTAAGCTGAGTTTTTTAGATGTTTCAGGACATACCGTACAGTTCTCCAGAGTGGCTGTTGGCAATTTACGTCCCGCCCATCAGCGTAGCAAGGCTCCCATTTCTCCATGGCCTGTCCTGCATTTCTGGTTTTGACACTTTATTCAGCAGGGCCCTTTTGACCGATGAGAAGCGAGACTTCTTTGTAGTGCTGATTTGCCTTTCCAGGTTGCTTGGTTGGCCAAAAAGGGCGTATGCGTTTTTTCCTGAATATATTCAGGAAAAAACGCATACGCACTTTTTGGCCAACGGCATCATTGTCGAGGTTTTGCCGCTTTTCCTGTGCTTTAATGGCGATTCGAATCTCCCTCCTGAAATGTTTCCTGCAATTCTGCCTTGCTTTCAAATCCTCTTCGTTGCCTTCCCTCAATATATTTGTGGACGAGAGTTATCATTTATAAGTCTGCAGGTTTGTGAATTGCAGTGCCCCTGAGCTCCATTTTTCAACTCGCTTTCTTGGGAGCTGGCCGCAAAAGCGCAGGATTGCTTCAGGCCCTATTTTGGTTCCGGCCGGCATGCTGAGCCTGTGGTTAATTCTTCTTCCTGATGAGAAAATAGAGTGACCTGTGCCTGTCCCTACACCTAGAGCTAGTCTCTCATTGGTTCCCCCTCTTCCCGTTCATCCTCAGGACAAATTGCAACCTGTACGGAACAGGAGGTTAAAGGTGCTGATTCTCCAAGGAAGCAGATTGCTAGTGAAGTGGCTGGAATGACGAACCCGAGCACAAGGAGATGAGAAATGAGGTGCGTTTTAGAAACCTTTCCCGATCACACGGTGTACCGTCTTCTGGGTTTCTCATGCATGTTTTCGATGTATTAAGATGCCCTTGAACCTGGAGATTTGGGACCCATGGGATGGGTACCACGCAGTATTGCTTTAAAGGGTCTGCGTTTCCTCACCCAACCTCACCAAATCTCTCAGCCCCATGAGTGTCCACCCTTATGTCTCAATCAGCTGTGGGTCTAGATATGGTCAATCCAGGTGGCATCACAGCCCCTGAACGAATTTTGTAAGAATTTCTCTCTCTTTCACTGTCTTTGTTTCACGGGTTTTTAAAGTAATTGATTTTTATAATGGGGTTTAGCTGCTTTTCACTGCTGTGTTTCTGCCGCTTTACACCCACTTGACTCACTTACAGAGAGATATCAATACATAGGTTTTAAGATTCTTACTAGTCATATATATTCTTGGGCGGTGAATAGGGGGTGTTGAGTCCAATTCACTGAGCAAGGAGTAAGTCTTGTCTATTACCTATTGGGTTTATGGAACGGTATCTGAGCTAATTTGAAACCCTTGTTTTATGCATCACCTCACCTCACCTTTCCCGTTAAGCAGCCATAGTGTGTTTTCTAAACGTGTGTCTCTGTTCTGTTTTGTAATTCAGTTCAAGGGTAGCGGTTTTTACATTCCCTCTATAAGTGATATCTTATGATAAGTGTCTTTTTCTGTGTGACTTATTTCACTTAGAATCGTCGTACCTAAATCCACTCATCATGCTGCTACTAGCCTTATGACGTTGATTTCATGGCTGAGTGATATTCAATTGTACATAAGGACCACAACTTCTTTATCCATTTTTCTCTTTCCTGGTATATTTAAGGTGTAACGAAGTGGAGGTTCTTTTCAACAGAGCAGCCCTAAACGTTGGGGTGCCTGTGTCTTGCTGATTTTTAGTTTTCCCAATTTATATGCCCATGTGTGGAATTGCCCTATGCTCTCTAAGCTGAGTTTTTTAGATGTTTCAGGACATACCGTACACTTCTCCAGAGTGGCTGTTGGCAATTTACGTTCCGCCCATCAGCGTAGCAAGGCTCCCGTTTCTCCATGGCCTGTCCTGCATTTCTGGTTTTGACAATTTATTCAGCATGGCCCTTTTGACCGATGGGAAGCGAGACTTCTTTGTAGCGCTGATTTGCCTTTCCAGGTTGCTTGGTTGGCCAAAAAGGGCGTATGCATTTTTTCCTGAATATATTCAGGAAAAAACGCATCCGCCCTTTTTGGCCAAGGGCGTCATTGTCGAGGTTTTGCCGCTTTTCCTGTGCTTTAAAGGCGATTCAAATCTCCCTCCTGAAATATATTTCCTGCAATTCTGCCTTGCTTTAATATCCTCTTCTTTGCCTTCCCTCAATATATTTGTGGACGAGAGTTATCATTTATAAGTCTGCAGGTTTGTGAATTGCAGTGCCCCTGAGCTCCATTTTTCAACTCGCTTTCTTGGGAGCTGGCCGCAAAAGCGCAGGATTGCTTCAGGCCCTATTCTGGTACCGGGCGGCAGGCTGAGCCTGTGGTTAATTCTTCTTCCTGATGGGAAAATAGAGTGACCTGTGCCTGTCCCAACACCTAGACCTAGTCTCTCATTGGCTCCCCCTCTTCCTGTTCATCCTCAGGACAAATTGCAAACTGTACGGAACAGGAGGTTAAAGGTGCTGATTCTCCAAGGAGGGAGATTGCTAGTAAAGCGGATGGAATGGCGAACCCGAGAACAAGGAGATGAGAAATGAGGTGCGTTTTGGAAACCTTTCCCGATCACACGGTGTACCGTCTTCTGGGTTTCTCATGCATGTTTTCCATGTAGGAAGATGCCCTTGAACCTGGAGATTTGGGACCCATGGGATGGGTACCACGCAGTATTACTTTAAAGGGTCTGCGTTTCCTCACCCAACCTCATCAAACCTCTCAGCCCCATGAGTGTCCACCCTTATGTCTTAATCAGCTGTGGGTCTAGATATGGTCAATCCAGGTGGCATCACAGCCCCTGAACGAATTTTGTAAGAATTTCTCTCTCTTTCACTGTCTTTGTTTCACGGGTTTTTAAAAGTAATTGATTTTTATATTGAGGTTTAGCTGCTTTTCACTGCTGTGTTTCTCCCGCTTTACACCCACTTGACTCACTTACAGAGAGATATCAATACATAGGTTTTAAGATTCTTACTAGTCAGATATATTCTTGGGCGGTGAATAGGGGGTGTTGAGTCCAATTCACTGAGCAAGGAGTAGGTCTTGTCTATTACCTATTGGGTTTATGGAACGGTATCTGAGCTAATTTGAAACCCTTTTTTTATGCATCACCCCACCTCACCTTTACCGTTAAGCAGCCATAGTGTGTTTTCTAAACGTGTGTCTCTGTTCTGTTTTGTAATTCAGTTCAAGGGTAGCGGTTTTTACATTCCCTCTATAAGTGATATCTTATGATAAGTGTCTTTTTCTGTGTGACTTATTTCACTTAGAATCATCGTACCTAAATCCACTCATCATGCTGCTACTAGCCTTATGACGTTGATTTCATGGCTGAGTGATATTCCATTGTACATAAGAACCACAACTTCTTTATCCATTTTTCTCTTTCCTGGTATATTTAAGGTGTAACGAAGTGGAGGTTCTTTTCAACAGAGCAGCCCTAAACTTTGAGATGCCTGAGTCTTGCTGATTTTTAGTTTTCCCAATTTATACGCCCATGTGTGGAATTGCCCTATGCTCTCTAAGCTGAGTTTTTTAGATGTTTCAGGACATACCGTACACTTCTCCAGAGTGGCTGTTGGAAATGTACGTCCCGCCCATCAGCGTAGCAAGGCTCCCGTTTCTCCATGGCCTGTCCTGCCTTTCTGGTTTTGACACGTTATTCAGCAGGGCCCTTTTGACCGATGGGAAGCGAGACTTCTTTGTAGCGCTGATTTGCCTTTCCAGGTTGCTTGGTTGGCCAAAAAGGGCGTATGCGTGTTTTCCTGAATATATTCAGGAAAAAACGCATACGCCCTTTTTGGCCAAGGGCGTCATTGTCGAGGTTTTGCCCCTTTTCCTGTGCTTTAAAGGCGATTCGAATCTCCCTCCTGAAATATATTTCCTGCAATTCTGCCTTGCTTTCAAATCCTCTTCGTTGCCTTCCCTCAATATATTTGTGGACGAGAGTTATCATTTATAAGTCTGCAGGTTTGTGAATTGCAGTGCCCCTGAGCTCCATTTTTCAACTCGCTTTCTTGGGAGCTGGCCGCAAAAGCGCAGGATTGCTTCAGGCCCTATTCTGGTCCCGGGCGGCAGGCTGAGCCTGTGGTTAATTCTTCTTCCTGATGGGAAAATAGAGTGACCTGTGCCTGTCCCAACACCTAGACCTAGTCTCTCATTGGTTCTCCCTCTTCCTGTTCATCCTCAGGACAAATTGCAAACTGTACGGAACAGGAGGTTAAAGGTGCTGATTCTCCAAGGAGGGAGATTGCTAGTAAAGCGGATGGAATGGCGAACCCGAGAACAAGGAGATGAGAAATGAGGTGCGTTTTGCAAACCTTTCCCGATCACACGGTGTACCATCTTCTGGGTTTCTCATGCATGTTTTCGATGTAGGAAGATGCCCTTGAACCTGGAGATTTGGGACCCATGGGATGGGTACCACGCAGTATTACTTTAAAGGGTCTGCGTTTCCTCACCCAACCTCACCAAACCTCTCAGCCCCAAGAGTGTCCACCCTTATGTCTCAGTCAGCTGTGGGTCTAGATATGGTCAATCCAGGTGGCATCACAGCCCCTGAACGAATTGTGTAAGAATTTCTCTCTCTTTCACTGTCTTTGTTTCACGGGTTTTTAAAAGTAATTGACTTTTATAATGGGGTTTAGGTGCTTTTCACTGCTGTGTTTATGCCGCTTTACACTCACTTGACTCACTTACAGAGAGATATCAATACATAGGTTTTAAGATTCTTACTAGTCAGATATATTCTTGGGCGGTGAATAGGGGGTGTTGAGTCCAATTCACTGAGCAAGGAGTAGGTCTTGTCTATTACCTATTCGGTTTATGGAACGGTATCTGAGCTAATTTGAAACCCTTGTTTTATGCATCACCCCACCTCACCTTTACCGTTAAGCAGCCATAGTGTGTTTTCTAAACGTGTGTCTCTGTTCTGTTTTGTAATTCAGTTCAAGGGTAGCGGTTTTTACATTCCCTCTATAAGTGATATCTTATGATAAGTGTCCTTTTCTGTGTGAGTTATTTCACTTAGAATCGTCATACCTAAATCCACTCATCTTGCTGCTACTAGCATTATGACGTTGATTTCATGGTTGAGTGATATTCTATTGTACCTAAGGACCACAACTTCTTTATCCATTTTTGTCTTTCCTCGGATATTTAAGGTGTAACGAAGTGGAGGTTCTTTTCAACAGAGGAGCCCTAAACTTTGGGGTGTCTGTGTCTTGCTGATTTTTAGTTTTCCCAATTTATACGCCCATGAGTGGAAGTGCCCTATGCTCTCTAAGCTGAGTTTTTTAGATTTTTCAGGACATACCGTACACTTCTCCAGAGTGGCTGTTGGCAATTTACGTCCCGCCCATCAGCGTAGCAAGGTTCCCATTTCTCCATGGCCTGTCCTGCATTTCTGGTTTTGACACTTTATTCAGCAGGGCCCTTTTGACCGATGGGAAGCGAGCCATCTTTGTAGCGCTGATTTGCCTTTCCAGGTTGCTTGGTCGGCCAAAAAGGGCGTATGCATTTTTTCCTGAATATATTCAGGAAAAAACGCATACGCCCTTTTTGGCCAAGGGCGTCATTGTCGAGGTTTTTCCCCTTTTCCTGTGCTTTAAAGGCGATTCGTATCTCCCTCCTGAAATGTATTTCCTGCAATTCTGCCTTGCTTTCAAATCCTCTTCGTTGCCTTCCCTCAATATATTTGTGGACGAGAGTTATCATTTATAAGTCTGCAGGTTTGTGAATTGCAGTGCCCCTGAGCTCCATTTTTCAACTCGCTTTCTTGGGAGCTGGCCTCAAAAGCGCAGGATTGCTTCAGGCCTTATTTTGGTTCCGGCCGGCAGGCTGAGCCTGTGGTTAATTCTTCTTCCTGATGAGAAAATAGAGTGACCTGTGCCTGTTCCTACACCTAGAGCTAGTCTCTCATTGGTTCCCCCTCTTCCCGTTCATTCTCAGGACAAATTGCAACCTGTACGGAACAGGAGGTTAAAGGTGCTGATTCTCCAAGGAGGCAGATTGCTAGTGAAGCGGCTGGAATGGCGAACCCGAGAACAAGGAGATGAGAAATGAGGTGCGTTTTAGAAACCTTTGCCGATCACACGGTGTACCGTCTTCTGGGTTTCTCATGCATGTTTTCCATGTAGGAAGATGCCCTTGAACCTGGAGATTTGGGACCCATGGGATGGGTACCACGCAGTATTACTTTAAAGGGTCTGCGTTTCCTCACCCAACCTCACCAAACCTCTCAGCCCCAAGAGTGTCCACCCTTATGTCTCAATCAGCTGTGGGTCTAGATATGGTCAATCCAGGTGGCATCACAGCCCCTGAACGAATTGTGTAAGAATTTCTCTCTCTTTCACTGTCTTTGTTTCACGGGTTTTTAAAAGTAATTGACTTTTATAATGGGGTTTAGGTGCTTTTCACTGCTGTGTTTATGCCGCTTTACACTCACTTGACTCACTTACAGAGTGATATCAATACATAGGTTTTAAGATTCTTACTAGTCAGATATATTCTTGGGCGGTGAATAGGGGGTGTTGAGTCCAATTCACTGAGCAAAGAGTAGGTCTTGTCTATTACCTATTGTGTTTATGGAACGGTATCTGAGCTAATTTGAAAAGCTTGTTTTATGCATCACACCACCTCACCTTTCCCCTTAAGCAGCCATAGTGTGCTTTCTAAACGTGTGACTCTGCTCTGTTTTGTAATTCAGTTCAAGGGTAGCGGTTTTTACATTCCCTCTATAAGTGATATCTTATGATAAGTGTCATTTTCTGTGTGACTTATTTCATTTAAAATCGTCCTACCTAAATCCACTCATCTTGCTGCTACTAGCATTATGACGTTGATTTCATGGCTGAGTGATATTCTATTGTACCTAAGGACCACAACTTCTTTATCCATTTTTGTCTTTCCTGGGATATTTAAGGTGTAACGAAGTGGAGGTTCTTGTCAACAGAGCAGCCCTAAACTTTGGGGAGCCTGTGTCTTGCTGATTTTTGTTATGCTAATTTATACGCCCATGAGTGGAAGTGCCCTATGCTCTCTAAGCTGAGTTTTTTAGATGTTTCAGGACACACCGTACACTTCTCCAGAGTGGCTGTTGGCAATTTACATCCCGCCCATCAGCGTAGCCAGGCTCCCGTTTCTCCATGGCCTGTCCTGCATTTCTGGTTTTGACACTTTATTCAGCATGGCCCTTTTGACCGATGGGAAGCGAGACTTCTTTGTAGCGCTGATTTGCCTTTCCAGGTTGCTTGGTTGGCCAAAAAGGGCGTATGCGTTTTTTCCTGAATATATTCAGGAAAAAACGCATACGCCCTTTTTGGGCAAGGGCGTCATTGTCGAGGTTTTACCGCTTTTCCTGTGCTTTAAAGGCGATTCGAATCTCCCTCCTGAAATGTATTTCCTGCAATTCTGCCTTGCTTTCAAATCCTCTTCGTTGCCTTCCCTCAATATATTTGTGGACGAGAGTTATCATTTATAAGTCTGCAGGTTTGTGAATTGCAGTGCCCCTGAGCTCCATTTTTCAACTCGCTTTCTTGGGAGCTGGCCGCAAAAGCGCAGGATTGCTTCAGGCCCTATTCTGGTCCCGGGCGGCAGGCTGAGCCTGTGGTTAATTCTTCTTCCTGATGGGAAAATAGAGTGACCTGTGCCTGTCCCAACACGTAGACCTAGTCTCTCATTGGTTCCCCCTCTTCCTGTTCATCCTCAGGACAAATTGCAACCTGTACGGAACAGGAGGTTAAAGGTGCTGATTCTCCAAGGAGGGAGATTGCTAGTAAAGTGGATGGAATGGCGAACCCGAGAACAAGGAGATGAGAAATGAGGTCCGTTTTGGAAACCTTTCCCGATCACACGGTGTACCATCTTCTGGGTTTCTCATGCATGTTTTCGATGTAGGAAGATGCCCTTGAACCTGGAGATTTGGGACCCATGGGATGGGTACCACGCAGTATTACTTTAAAGGGTCTGCGTTTCCTCACCCAACCTCACCAAACCTCTCAGCCCCAAGAGTGTCCACCCTTATGTCTCAGACAGCTGTGGGTCTAGATATGGTCAATCCAGGTGGCATCACAGCCCCTGAACGAATTGTGTAAGAATTTCTCTCTCTTTCACTGTCTTTGTTTCACGGGTTTTTAAAAGTAATTGACTTTTATAATGGGGTTTAGCTGCTTTTCACTGCTGTGTTTATGCCGCTTTACACCCACTTGACTCACTTACAGAGAGATATCAATACATAGGTTTTAAGATTATTACTAGTCAGATAGATTCTTGGGCGGTGAATAGGGGGTGTTGAGTCCAATTCACTGAGCAAGGAGTAGGTCTTGTCTATTACCTATTGGGTTTATGGAACAGTATCTGAGCTAATTAGAAAAGCTTGTTTTATGCATCACACCACCTCACCTTTCCCCTTAAGCAGCCATAGTGTGCTTTCTAAACGTGTGACTCTGCTCTGTTTTGTAATTCAGTTCAAGGGTAGCGGTTTTTACATTCCCTCTATAAGTGATATCTTATGATAAGTGTCATTTTCTGTGTGACTTATTTCATTTAGAATCTTCCTACCTAAATCCACTCATCTTGCTGCTACTAGCATTATGACGTTGATTTCATGGCTGAGTGATATTCTATTGTACATAAGGACCACAACTTCTTTATCCATTTTTGTCTTTCCTGGGATATTTAAGGTGTAACGAAGTGGAGATTCTTGTCAACAGAGCAGCCCTAAACTTTGTGGAGCCTGTGTCTTGCTGATTTTTAGTTTTGCCAATTTATACGCCCATGAGTGGAAGTGCCCTATGCTCTCTAAGCTGAGTTTTTTAGATGTTTCAGGACACACCGTACACTTCTCCAGAGTGGCTGTTGGCAATTTACATCCCGCCCATCAGCGTAGCCAGGCACCCGTTTCTCCATGGCCTGTCCTGCATTTCTGGTTTTGACACTTTATTCAGCATGGCCCTTTTGACCGATGGGAAGCGAGACTTCTTTGTAGCGCTGATTTGCCTTTCCAGGTTGCTTGGTTGGCCAAAAAGGGCGTATGCGTTTTTTCCTGAATATATTCAGGAAAAAACGCATACGCCCTTTTTGGCCAAGGGCGTCATTGTCGAGGTTTTTCCCCTTTTCCTGTGCTTTAAAGGCGATTCGAATCTCCCTCCTGAAATGTGTTTCCTGCAATTCTGCCTTGCTTTCAAATCCTCTTCGTTGCCTTCCCTCAATATATTTGTGGACGAGAGTTATCATTTATAAGTCTGCAGGTTTGTGAATTGCAGTGCCCCTGAGCTCCATTTTTCAACTCGCTTTCTTGGGAGCTGGCCTCAAAAGCGCAGGATTGCTTCAGGCCCTATTTTGGTTCCGGCCGGCATGCTGAGCCTGTGGTTAATTCTTCTTCCTGATGAGAAAATAGAGTGACCTGTGCCTGTCCCTACACCTAGAGCTAGTCTCTCATTGGTTCCCCCTCTTCCCGTTCATCCTCAGGACAAATTGCAACCTGTACGGAACAGGAGGTTAAAGGTGCTGATTCTCCAAGGAAGCAGATTGCTAGTGAAGCGGCTGGAATGGCGAACCCGAGCACAAGGAGATGAGAAATGAGGTGCGTTTTAGAAATCTTTCCCGATCACACGGTGTACCGTCTTCTGGGTTTCTCATGCATGTTTTCGATGTAGGAAGATGCCCTTGAACCTGGAGATTTGGGACCCATGGGATGGGTACCACGCAGTATTACTTTAAAGGGTCTGCGTTTCCTCACCCAACCTCACCAAATCTCTCCGCCCCATGAATGTCCACCCTTATGTCTCAATCAGCTGTGGGTCTAGATATGGTCAATCCAGGTGGCATCACAGCCCCTGAACGAATTTTGTAAGAATTTGTCTCTCTTTCACTGTCTTTGTTTCACGGGTTTTTAAAAGTAATTGACTTTTATAATGGGGTTTAGCTGCTTTTCACTGCTGTGTTTCTGCCGCTTTACACCCACTTGACTCACTTTCAGAGAGATATCAATACATAGGTTTTAATATTCTTACTAGTCAGATATATTCTTGGGCGGTGAATAGGGGGTGTTGAGTCCAATTCACTGAGCAAGGAGTAGGTCTTGTCTATTACCTATTGGGTTTATGGAACGGTATCTGAGCTAATTTGAAACCCTTGTTTTATGCATCACCCCACCTCACCTTTCCCGTTAAGCAGCCATAGTGTGTTTTCTAAACGTGTGTCTCTGTTCTGTTTTGTAATTCAGTTCAAGGGTAGCGGTTTTTACATTCCCTCTATAAGTGATATCTTATGATAAGTGTCTTTTTCTGTGTGACTTATTTCACCTAGAATCATCGTACCTAAATCCACTCATCATGCTGCTACTAGCCTTATGACGTTGATTTCATGGCTGAGTGATATTCCATTGTACATAAGAACCACAACTTCTTTATCCATTTTTCTCTTTCCTGGTATATTTAAGGTGTAACGAAGTGGAGGTTCTTTTCAACAGAGCAGCCCTAAACTTTGAGATGCCTGTGTCTTGCTGATTTTTAGTTTTCCCAATTTATACGCCCATGTGTGGAATTGCCCTATGCTCTCTAAGCTGAGTTTTTTAGATGTTTCAGGACATACCGTACACTTCTCCAGAGTGGCTGTTGGCAATTTACGTCCCGCCCATCAGCGTAGCAAGGCTCCCGTTTCTCCATGGCCTGTCCTGCCTTTCTGGTTTTGACACGTTATTCAGCAGGGCCCTTTTGACCGATGGGAAGCGAGACTTCTTTTTAGCGCTGATTTGCCTTTCCAGGTTGCTTGGTTGGCCAAAAAGGGCGTATGCGTTTTTTCCTGAATATATTCAGGAAAAAACGCATACGCCCTTTTTGGCCAAGGGCGTCATTGTCGAGGTTTTGCCCCTTTTCCTGTGCTTTAAAGGCGATTCGAATCTCCCTCCTGAAATATATTTCCTGCAATTCTGCCTTGCTTTCAAATCCTCTTCGTTGCCTTCCCTCAATATATTTGTGGACGAGAGTTATCATTTATAAGTCTGCAGGTTTGTGAATTGCAGTGCCCCTGAGCTCCATTTTTCAACTCGCTTTCTTGGGAGCTGGCCGCAAAAGCGCAGGATTGCTTCAGGCCCTATTCTGGTCCCGGGCGGCAGGCTGAGCCTGTGGTTAATTCTTCTTCCTGATGGGAAAATAGAGTGACCTGTGCCTGTCCCAACACCTAGACCTAGTCTCTCATTGGTTCCCCCTCTTCCTGTTCATCCTCAGGACAAATTGCAAACTGTACGGAACAGGAGGTTAAAGGTGCTGATTCTCCAAGGAGGGAGATTGCTAGTAAAGCGGATGGAATGGCGAACCCGAGAACAAGGAGAGGAGAAATGAGGTGCGTTTTGCAAACCTTTCCCGATCACACGGTGTACCATCCTCTGGGTTTCTCATGCATGTTTTCGATGTAGGAAGATGCCCTTGAACCTGGAGATTTGGGACCCATGGGATGGGTACCACGCAGTATTACTTTAAAGGGTCTGCGTTTCCTCACCCAACCTCACCAAACCTCTCAGCCCCAAGAGTGTCCACCCTTATGTCTCAGTCAGCTGTGGGTCTAGATATGGTCAATCCAGGTGGCATCACAGCCCCTGAACGAATTGTGTAAGAATTTCTCTCTCTTTCACTGTCTTTGTTTCACGGGTTTTTAAAAGTAATTGATTTTTATATTGAGGTTTAGCTGCTTTTCACTGCTGTGTTTCTCCCGCTTTACACCCACTTGACTCACTTACAGAGAGATATCAATACATAGGTTTTAAGATTCTTACTAGTCAGATATATTCTTGGGCGGTGAATAGGGGGTGTTGAGTCCAATTCACTGAGCAAGGAGTAGGTCTTGTCTATTACCTATTGGGTTTATGGAACGGTATCTGAGCTAATTTGAAACCCTTGTTTTATGCATCACCCCACCTCACCTTTACCGTTAAGCAGCCATAGTGTGTTTTCTAAACGTGTGTCTCTGTTCTGTTTTGTAATTCAGTTCAAGGGTAGCGGTTTTTACATTCCCTCTATAAGTGATATCTTATGATAAGTGTCTTTTTCTGTGTGACTTATTTCACTTAGAATCATCGTACCTAAATCCACTCATCATGCTGCTACTAGCCTTATGACGTTGATTTCATGGCTGAGTGATATTCCATTGTACATAAGAACCACAACTTCTTTATCCATTTTTCTCTTTCCTGGTATATTTAAGGTGTAACGAAGTGGAGGTTCTTTTCAACAGAGCAGCCCTAAACTTTGAGATGCCTGTGTCTTGCTGATTTTTAGTTTTCCCAATTTATACGCCCATGTGTGGAATTGCCCTATGCTCTCTAAGCTGAGTTTTTTAGATGTTTCAGGACATACCGTACACTTCTCCAGAGTGGCTGTTGGCAATTTACGTCCCGCCCATCAGCGTAGCAAGGCTCCCGTTTCTCCATGGCCTGTCCTGCCTTTCTGGTTTTGACACGTTATTCAGCAGGGCCCTTTTGACCGATGGGAAGCGAGACTTCTTTGTAGCGCTGATTTGCCTTTCCAGGTTGCTTGGTTGGCCAAAAAGGGCGTATGCGTTTTTTCCTGAATATATTCAGGAAAAAACGCATACGCCCTTTTTGGCCAAGGGCGTCATTGTCGAGGTTTTGCCCCTTTTCCTGTGCTTTAAAGGCGATTCGAATCTCCCTCCTGAAATATATTTCCTGCAATTCTGCCTTGCTTTCAAATCCTCTTCGTTGCCTTCCCTCAATATATTTGTGGACGAGAGTTATCATTTATAAGTCTGCAGGTTTGTGAATTGCAGTGCCCCTGAGCTCCATTTTTCAACTCGCTTTCTTGGGAGCTGGCCGCAAAAGCGCAGGATTGCTTCAGGCCCTATTCTGGTCCCGGGCGGCAGGCTGAGCCTGTGGTTAATTCTTCTTCCTGATGGGAAAATAGAGTGACCTGTGCCTGTCCCAAAACCTAGACCTAGTCTCTCATTGGTTCCCCCTCTTCCTGTTCATCCTCAGGACAAATTGCAAACTGTACGGAACAGGAGGTTAAAGGTGCTGATTCTCCAAGGAGGGAGATTGCTAGTAAAGCGGATGGAATGGCGAACCCGAGAACAAGGAGAGGAGAAATGAGGTGCGTTTTGCACACCTTTCCCGATCACACGGTGTACCATCTTCTGGGTTTCTCATGCATGTTTTCGATGTAGGAAGATGCCCTTGAACCTGGAGATTTGGGACCCATGGGATGGGTACCACGCAGTATTACTTTAAAGGGTCTGCGTTTCCTCACCCAACCTCACCAAACCTCTCAGCCCCAAGAGTGTCCACCCTTATGTCTCAGTCAGCTGTGGGTCTAGATATGGTCAATCCAGGTGGCATCACAGCCCCTGAACGAATTGTGTAAGAATTTCTCTCTCTTTCACTGTCTTTGTTTCACGGGTTTTTAAAAGTAATTGACTTTTATAATGGGGTTTAGGTGCTTTTCACTGCTGTGTTTATGCCGCTTTACACTCACTTGACTCACTTACAGAGAGATATCAATACATAGGTTTTAAGATTCTTACTAGTCAGACATATTCTTGGGCGGTGAATAGGGGGTGTTGAGTCCAATTCACTGAGCAAGGAGTAGGTCTTGTCTATTACCTATTGTGTTTATGGAACGGTATCTGAGCTAATTTGAAAAGCTTGTTTTATGCATCACACCACCTCACCTTTCCCCTTAAGCAGCCATAGTGTGCTTTCTAAACGTGTGACTCTGCTCTGTTTTGTAATTCAGTTCAAGGGTAGCGGTTTTTACATTCCCTCTATAAGTGATATCTTATGATAAGTGTCATTTTCTGTGTGACTTATTTCATTTAAAATCGTCCTACCTAAATCCACTCATCTTGCTGCTACTAGCATTATGACGTTGATTTCATGGCTGAGTGATATTCTATTGTACCTAAGGACCACAACTTCTTTATCCATTTTTGTCTTTCCTGGGATATTTAAGGTGTAACGAAGTGGAGGTTCTTTTCAACAGAGGAGCCCTAAACTTTGGGGTGTCTATGTCTTGCTGATTTTTAGTTTTCCCAATTTATACGCCCATGAGTGGAAGTGCCCTATGCTCTCTAAGCTGAGTTTTTTAGATTTTTCAGGACATACCGTACACTTCTCCAGAGTGGCTGTTGGCAATTTACGTCCCGCCCATCAGCGTAGCAATGTTCCCATTTCTCCATGGCCTGTCCTGCATTTCTGGTTTTGACACTTTATTCAGCAGGGCCCTTTTGACCGATGGGAAGCGAGCCTTCTTTGTAGCGCTGATTTGCCTTTCCAGGTTGCTTGGTTGGCCAAAAAGGGCGTATGCATTTTTTCCTGAATATATTCAGGAAAAAACGCATACGACCTTTTTGGCCAAGGGCGTCATTGTCGAGGTTTTTCCCCTTTTCCTGTGCTTTAAAGGCGATTCGTATCTCCCTCCTGAAATGTATTTCCTGCAATTCTGCCTTGCTTTCAAATCCTCTTCGTTGCCTTCCCTCAATATATTTGTGGACGAGAGTTATCATTTATAAGTCTGCAGGTTTGTGAATTGCAGTGCCCCTGAGCTCCATTTTTCAACTCGCTTTCTTGGGAGCTGGCCGCAAAAGCGCAGGATTGCTTCAGGCCCTATTCTGGTCCCTGGTGGCAGGTTGAGCCTGTGGTTAATTCTTCTTCCTGATTGGAAAATAGAGTGACCTGTGCCTGTCCCAACACCTAGACCTAGTCTCTCATTGGTTCCCCCTCTTCCCGTTCATCCTCAGGACAAATTGCAACCTGTACGGAACAGGAGGTTAAAGGTGCTGATTCTCCAAGGAGGCAGATTGCTAGTGAAGCGGCTGGAATGGCGAACCCGAGCACAAGGAGATGAGAAATGAGGTGCGTTTTAGAAACCTTTCCCGATCACACGGTGTACCGTCTTCTGGGTTTCTCATGCATGTTTTCCATGTAGGAAGATGCCCTTGAACCTGGAGATTTGGGACCCATGGGATGGGTACCACGCAGTATTACTTTAAAGGGTCTGCGTTTCCTCACCCAACCTCACCAAACCTCTCAGCCCCATGAGTGTCCATCCTTATGTCTCAATCAGCTGTGGGTCTAGATATGGTTAATCCAGGTGGCATCACAGCCCCTGAATGAATTTTGTAAGAATTTCTCTCTCTTTCAGTGTCTTTGTTTCACGGGTTTTTAAAAGTAATTGATTTTTATAATGGGGTTTAGCTGCTTTTCACTGCTGTGTTTCTGCCGCTTTACACCCACTTGACTCACTTACAGAGAGATATCAATACATAGGTTTTAATATTCTTACTAGTCAGATATATTCTTGGCGGTGAATAGGGGGTGTTGAGTCCAATTCACTGAGCAAGGAGTAGGTCTTGTCTATTACCTATTGGGTTTATGGAACGGTATCTGAGCTAATTTGAAACCCTTGTTTTATGCATCACCCCACCTCACCTTTACCGTTAAGCAGCCATAGTGTGTTTTCTAAACGTGTGTCTCTGTTCTGTTTTGTAATTCAGTTCAAGGGTAGCGGTTTTTACATTCCCTCTATAAGTGATATCTTATGATAAGTGTCTTTTTCTGTGTGACTTATTTCACTTAGAATCGTCGTACCTAAATCCACTCATCATGCTGCTACTAGCCTTATGACGTTGATTTCATGGCTGAGTGATATTCCATTGTACATAAGGACCACAACTTCTTTATCCATTTTTCTCTTTCCTGGGATATTTAAGGTGTAACGAAGTGGAGGTTCTTTTCAACAGAGCAGCCCTAAACTTTGGGGTGCCTGTGTCTTGCTGATTTTTAGTTTTCCCAATTTATACGCCCATGAGTGGAAGTGCCCTATGCTCTCTAAGCTGAGTTTTTTAGATGTTTCAGGACATACCGTACACTTCTCCAGAGTGGCTGTTGGCAATTTACGTCCCGCCCATCAGCGTAGCAAGGCTCACATTTCTCCATGGCCTGTCCTGCATTTCTGGTTTTGACACTTTATTCAGCAGGGCCCTTTTGACCGATGGGAAGCGAGCCTTCTTTGTAGCGCTGATTTGCCTTTCCAGGTTGCTTGGTTGGCCAAAAAGGGCGTATGCGTTTTTTCCTGAATATATTCAGGAAAAAACGCATACGCCCTTTTTGGCCAAGGGCATCATTGTCGAGGTTTTGCCGCTTTTCCTGTGCTTTAAAGGCGATTCGAATCTCCCTCCTGAAATGTGTTTCCTGCAATTCTGCCTTGCTTTCAACTCCTCTTCGTTGCCTTCCCTCAATATATTTGTGGACGAGAGTTATCATTTATAAGTCTGCAGGTTTGTGAATTGCAGTGCCCCTGAGCTCCATTTTACAACTCGCTTTCTTGGGAGATGGCCGCAAAAGCGCAGGATTGCTTCAGGCCCTATTCTGGTCCCGGGTGGCAGGCTGAGCCTGTGGTTAATTCTTCTTCCTGATGGGAAAATAGAGTGACCTGTGCCTGTCCCAACACCTAGACCTAGTCTCTCATTGGTTCCCCCTCTTCCCGTTCATCCTCAGGACAAATTGCAACCTGTACGGAACAGGAGGTTAAAGGTGCTGATTCTCCAAGGAGGGAGATTGCTAGTAAAGCGGATGGAATGGCGAACCCGAGAACAAGGAGATGAGAAATGAGGTGCGTTTTGCAAACCTTTCCCGATCACACGGTGTACCATCTTCTGGGTTTCTCATGCATGTTTTCGATGTAGGAAGATGCCCTTGAACCTGGAGATTTGGGACCCATGGGATGGGTACCACGCAGTATTACTTTAAAGGGTCTGCGTTTCCTCACCCAACCTCACCAAACCTCTCAGACCCAAGAGTGTCCACCCTTATGTCTCAGTCAGCTGTGGGTCTAGATATGGTCAATCCAGGTGGCATCACAGCCCCTGAACGAATTGTGTAAGAATTTCTCTCTCTTTCACTGTCTTTGTTTCACGGGTTTTTAAAAGTAATTGACTTTTATAATGGGGTTTAGGTGCTTTTCACTGCTGTGTTTATGCCGCTTTACACCCACTTGACTCACTTACAGAGAGATATCAATACATAGGTTTTAAGATTCTTACTAGTCAGACATATTCTTGGGCGGTGAATAGGGGGTGTTGAGTCCAATTCACTGAGCAAGGAGTAGGTCTTGTCTATTACCTATTGTGTTTATGGAACGGTATCTGAGCTAATTTGAAAAGCTTGTTTTATGCATCACACCACCTCACCTTTCCCCTTAAGCAGCCATAGTGTGCTTTCTAAACGTGTGACTCTGCTCTGTTTTGTAATTCAGTTCAAGGGTAGCGGTTTTTACATTCCCTCTATAAGTGATATCTTATGATAAGTGTCATTTTCTGTGTGACTTATTTCATTTAAAATCGTCCTACCTAAATCCACTCATCTTGCTGCTACTAGCATTATGACGTTGATTTCATGGCTGAGTGATATTCTATTGTACCTAAGGACCACAACTTCTTTATCCATTTTTGTCTTTCCTGGGATATTTAAGGTGTAACGAAGTGGAGGTTCTTTTCCACAGAGGAGCCCTAAACTTTGGGGTGTCTGTGTCTTGCTGATTTTTAGTTTTCCCAATTTATACACCCATGAGTGGAAGTGCCCTATGCTCTCTAAGCTGAGTTTTTTAGATTTTTCAGGACATACCGTACACTTCTCCAGAGTGGCTGTTGGCAATTTACGTCCCGCCCATCAGCGTAGCAAGGTTCCCATTTCTCCATGGCCTGTCCTGCATTTCTGGTTTTGACACTTTATTCAGCAGGGCCCTTTTGACCGATGGGAAGCGAGCCTTCTTTGTAGCGCTGATTTGCCTTTCCAGGTTGCTTGGTTGGCCAAAAAGGGCGTATGCATTTTTTCGTGAATATATTCAGGAAAAAACGCATACGCCCTTTTTGGCCAAGGGCGTCATTGTCGAGGTTTTTCCCCTTTTCCTGTGCTTTAAAGGCGATTCGTATCTCCCTCCTGAAATGTATTTCCTGCAATTCTGCCTTGCTTTCAAATCCTCTTCGTTGCCTTCCCTCAATATATTTGTGGACGAGAGTTATCATTTATAAGTCTGCAGGTTTGTGAATTGCAGTGCCCCTGAGCTCCATTTTTCAACTCGCTTTCTTGGGAGCTGGCCGCAAAAGCGCAGGATTGCTTCAGGCCCTATTCTGGTCCCTGGTGGCAGGTTGAGCCTGTGGTTAATTCTTCTTCCTGATTGGAAAATAGAGTGACCTGTGCCTGTCCCAACACCTAGACCTAGTCTCTCATTGGTTCCCCCTCTTCCCGTTCATCCTCAGGACAAATTGCAACCTGTACGGAACAGGAGGTTAAAGGTGCTGATTCTCCAAGGAGGCAGATTGCTAGTGAAGCGGCTGGAATGGCGAACCCGAGCACAAGGAGATGAGAAATGAGGTGCGTTTTAGAAACCTTTCCCGATCACACGGTGTACCGTCTTCTGGGTTTCTCATGCATGTTTTCGATGTAGGAAGATGCCCTTGAACCTGGAGATTTGGGACCCATGGGATGGGTACCACGCAGTATTACTTTAAAGGGTCTGCGTTTCCTCACCCAACCTCACCAAACCTCTCAGCCCCATGAGTGTCCATCCTTATGTCTCAATCAGCTGTGGGTCTAGATATGGTTAATCCAGGTGGCATCACAGCCCCTGAACGAATTTTGTAAGAATTTCTCTCTCTTTCAGTGTCTTTGTTTCACGGGTTTTTAAAAGTAATTGATTTTTATAATGGGGTTTAGCTGCTTTTCACTGCTGTGTTTCTGCCGCTTTACACCCACTTGACTCACTTACAGAGAGATATCAATACATAGGTTTTAATATTCTTACTAGTCAGATATATTCTTGGGCGGTGAATAGGGGGTGTTGAGTCCAATTCACTGAGCAAGGAGTAGGTCTTGTCTATTACCTATTGGGTTTATGGAACGGTATCTGAGCTAATTTGAAACCCTTGTTTTATGCATCACCCCACCTCACCTTTACCGTTAAGCAGCCATAGTGTGTTTTCTAAACGTGTGTCTCTGTTCTGTTTTGTAATTCAGTTCAAGGGTAGCGGTTTTTACATTCCCTCTATAAGTGATATCTTATGATAAGTGTCTTTTTCTGTGTGACTTATTTCACTTAGAATCGTCGTACCTAAATCCACTCATCATGCTGCTACTAGCCTTATGACGTTGATTTCATGGCTGAGTGATATTCCATTGTACATAAGGACCACAACTTCTTTATCCATTTTTCTCTTTCCTGGGATATTTAAGGTGTAACGAAGTGGAGGTTCTTTTCAACAGAGCAGCCCTAAACTTTGAGATGCCTGTGTCTTGCTGATTTTTAGTTTTCCCAATTTATACGCCCATGTGTGGAATTGCCCTATGCTCTCTAAGCTGAGTTTTTTAGATGTTTCAGGACATACCGTACACTTCTCCAGAGTGGCTGTTGGCAATTTACGTCCCGCCCATCAGCGTAGCAAGGCTCCCGTTTCTCCATGGCCTGTCCTGCCTTTCTGGTTTTGACACGTTATTCAGCAGGGCCCTTTTGACCGATGGGAAGCGAGACTTCTTTGTAGCGCTGATTTGCCTTTCCAGGTTGCTTGGTTGGCCAAAAAGGGCGTATGTGTTTTTTCCTGAATATATTCAGGAAAAAACGCATACGCCCTTTTTGGCCAAGGGCGTCATTGTCGAGGTTTTGCCCCTTTTCCTGTGCTTTAAAGGCGATTCAAATCTCCCTCCTGAAATATATTTCCTGCAATTCTGCCTTGCTTTCAAATCCTCTTCGTTGCCTTCCCTCAATATATTTGTGGACGAGAGTTATCATTTATAAGTCTGCAGGTTTGTGAATTGCAGTGCCCCTGAGCTCCATTTTTCAACTCGCTTTCTTGGGAGGTGGCCGCAAAAGCGCAGGATTGCTTCAGGCCCTATTCTGGTCCCGGGCAGCAGGCTGAGCCTGTGGTTAATTCTTCTTCCTGATGGGAAAATAGAGTGACCTGTGCCTGTCCCAACACCTAGACCTAGTCTTTCATTGGTTCCCCCTCTTCCTGTTCATCCTCAGGACAAATTGCAAACTCTACGAAACAGGAGGTTAAAGATGCTGATTCTCCAAGGAGGGAGATTGCTAGTAAAGCGGATGGAATGGCGAACCCGAGAACAAGGAGATGAGAAATGAGGTGCGTTTTGGAAACCTTTCCCGATCACACGGTGTACCATCTTCTGGGTTTCTCATGCATGTTTTCGATGTAGGAAGATGCCCTTGAACCTGGAGATTTGGGACCCATGGGATGGGTACCACGCAGGATTACTTTAAAGGGTCTGCGTTTCCTCACCCAACCTCACCAAACCTCTCAGCCCCATGAGTGTCCACCCTTATGTCTTAATCAGCTGTGGGTCTAGATATGGTCAATCCAGGTGGCATCACAGCCCCTGAACGAATTTTGTAAGAATTTCTCTCTCTTTCACTGTCTTTGTTTCACGGGTTTTTAAAAGTAATTGATTTTTATATTGAGGTTTAGCTGCTTTTCACTGCTGTGTTTCTCCCGCTTTACACCCACTTGACTCACTTACAGAGAGATATCAATACATAGGTTTTAAGATTCTTACTAGTCAGATATATTCTTGGGCGGTGAATAGGGGGTGTTGAGTCTAATTCACTGAGCAAGGAGTAGGTCTTGTCTATTACCTATTGGGTTTATGGAACGGTATCTGAGCTAATTTGAAACCCTTGTTTTATGCATCACCCCACCTCACCTTTACCGTTAAGCAGCCATAGTGTGTTTTCTAAACGTGTGTCTCTGTTCTGTTTTGTAATTCAGTTCAAGGGTAGCGGTTTTTACATTCCCTCTATAAGTGATATCTTATGATAAGTGTCTTTTTCTGTGTGACTTATTTCACTTAGAATCATCGTACCTAAATCCACTCATCATGGTGCTACTAGCCTTATGACGTTGATTTCATGGCTGAGTGATATTCCATTGTACATAAGAACCACAACTTCTTTATCCATTTTTCTCTTTCCTGGTATATTTAAGGTGTAACGAAGTGGAGGTTCTTTTCAACAGAGCAGCCCTAAACTTTGAGATGCCTGTGTCTTGCTGATTTTTAGTTTTCCCAATTTATACGCCCATGTGTGCAATTGCCCTATGCTCTCTAAGCTGAGTTTTTTAGATGTTTCAGGACATACCGTACACTTCTCCAGAGTGGCTGTTGACAATTTACGTCCCGCCCATCAGCGTAGCAAGGCTCCCGTTTCTCCATGGCCTGTCCTGCCTTTCTGGTTTTGACACTTTATTCAGCAGGGCCCTTTTGACCGATGGGAAGCGAGACTTCTTTGTAGCGCTGATTTGCCTTTCCAGGTTGCTTGGTTGGCCAAAAAGGGCGTATGCGTTTTTTCCTGAATATATTCAGGAAAAAACGCATACGCCCTTTTTGGCCAAGGGCGTCATTGTCGAGGTTTTGCCCCTTTTCCTGTACTTTAAAGGCGATTCGAATCTCCCTCCTGAAATATATTTCCTGCAATTCTGCCTTGCTTTCAAATCCTCTTCGTTGCCTTCCCTCAATATATTTGTGGACGAGAGTTATCATTTATAAGTCTGCAGGTTTGTGAATTGCAGTGCCCCTGAGCTCCATTTTTCAACTCGCTTTCTTTGGAGCTGGCCGCAAAAGCGCAGGATTGCTTCAGGCCCTATTCTGGTCCCGGGCGGCATGCTGAGCCTGTGGTTAATTCTTCTTCCTGATGGGAAAATAGAGTGACCTGTGCCTGTCCCAACACCTAGACCTAGTCTCTCATTGGTTCCCCCTCTTCCTGTTCATCCTCAGGACAAATTGCAAACTGTACGGAACAAGAGGTTAAAGGTGCTGATTCTCCAAGGAGGGAGATTGCTAGTAAAGCGGATGGAATGGCGAACCCGAGAACAAGGAGATGAGAAATGAGGTGCGTTTTGCAAACCTTTCCCGATCACACAGTATACCATCTTCTGGGTTTCTCATGCATGTTTTCGATGTAGGAAGATGCCCTTGAACCTGGAGATTTTGGAGCCATGGGATGGGTACCACGCAGTATTACTTTAAAGGGTCTGCGTTTCCTCACCCACCCTCACCAAATCTCTCAGCCCCAAGAGTGTCCACCCTTATGTCTCAGTCAGCTGTGGGTCTAGATATGGTCAATTCTGGTGGCATCACAGCCCCTGAACGAATTGTGTAAGAATTTCTCTCTCTTTCACTGTCTTTGTTTCACGGGTTTTTAAAAGTAATTGACTTTTATAATGGGGTTTAGCTGCTTTTCACTGCTGTGTTTATGCCGCTTTACACCCACTTGGCTCACTTACAGAGAGATATCAATACATAGGTTTTAAGATTCTTACTAGTCAGATATATTCTTGGGCGGTGAATAGGGGGTGTTGAGTCCAATTCACTGAGCAAGGAGTAGGTCTTGTCTATTACCTATTGGGTTTATGGAACGGTATCTGAGCTAATTTGAAACCCTTGTTTTATGCATCACCCCACCTCACCTTTACCGTTAAGCAGCCATAGTGTGTTTTCTAAACGTGTGTCTCTGTTCTGTTTTGTAATTCAGTTCAAGGGTAGCGGTTTTTACATTCCCTCTATAAGTGATATCTTATGATAAGTGTCTTTTTCTGTGTGACTTATTTCACTTAGAATCGTCGTACCTAAATCCACTCATCATGCTGCTACTAGCCTTATGACGTTGATTTCATGGCTGAGTGATATTCCATTGTACATAAGGACCACAACTTCTTTATCCATTTTTCTCTTTCCTGGGATATTTAAGGTGTAACGAAGTGGAGGTTCTTTTCAACAGAGCAGCCCTAAACTTTGGGGTGCCTGTGTCTTGCTGATTTTTAGTTTTCCCAATTTATACGCCCATGAGTGGAAGTGCCCTATGCTCTCTAAGCTGAGTTTTTTAGATGTTTCAGGACATACCGTACACTTCTCCAGAGTGGCTGTTGGCAATTTACGTCCCGCCCATCAGCGTAGCAAGGCTCCCATTTCTCCATGGCCTGTCCTGCATTTCTGGTTTTGACACTTTATTCAGCAGGGCCCTTTTGACCGATGGGAAGCGAGCCTTCTTTGTAGCGCTGATTTGCCTTTCCAGGTTGCTTGGTTGGCCAAAAAGGGCGTATGCGTTTTTTCCTGAATATATTCAGGAAAAAACGCATACGCCCTTTTTGGCCAAGGGCATCATTGTCGAGGTTTTGCCGCTTTTCCTGTGCTTTAAAGGCGATTCGAATCTCCCTCCTGAAATGTGTTTCCTGCAATTCTGCCTTGCTTTCAACTCCTCTTCGTTGCCTTCCCTCAATATATTTGTGGACGAGAGTTATCATTTATAAGTCTGCAGGTTTGTGAATTGCAGTGCCCCTGAGCTCCATTTTACAACTCGCTTTATTGGGAGCTGGCCGCAAAAGCGCAGGATTGCTTCAGGCCCTATTCTGGTCCCGGGTGGCAGGCTGAGCCTGTGGTTAATTCTTCTTCCTGATGGGAAAATAGAGTGACCTGTGCCTGTCCCAACACCTAGACCTAGTCTCTCATTGGTTCCCCCTCTTCCCGTTCATCCTCAGGACAAATTGCAACCTGTACGGAACAGGAGGTTAAAGGTGCTGATTCTCCAAGGAGGGAGATTGCTAGTAAAGCGGATGGAATGGCGAACCCGAGAACAAGGAGATGAGAAATGAGGTGCGTTTTGCAAACCTTTCCCGATCACACGGTGTACCATCTTCTGGGTTTCTCATGCATGTTTTCGATGTAGGAAGATGCCCTTGAACCTGGAGATTTGGGACCCATGGGATGGGTACCACGCAGTATTACTTTAAAGGGTCTGCGTTTCCTCACCCAACCTCACCAAACCTCTCAGCCCCCAGAGTGTCCACCCTTATGTCTCAGTCAGCTGTGGGTCTAGATATTGTCAATCCAGGTGGCATCACAGCCCCTGAACGAATTTTGTAAGAATTTCTCTCTCTTTCACTGTCTTTGTTTCACGGGTTTTTAAAAGTAATTGATTTTTATAATGGGGTTTAGCTGCTTTTCACTGCTGTGTTTCTGCCGCTTTACACCCACTTGACTCACTTACAGAGAGATATCAATACATAGGTTTTAAGATTCTTACTAGTCAGATATATTCTTGGGCGGTGAATAGGGGGTGTTGAGTCCAATTCACTGAGCAAGGAGTAGGTATTGTCTATTACCTATTGGGTTTATGGAACGGTATCTGAGCTAATTTGAAACCCTTATTTTATGCATCACCCCACCTCACCTTTACCGTTAAGCAGCCATAGTGTGTTTTCTAAACGTGTGTCTCTGTTCTGTTTTGTAATTCAGTTCAAGGGTAGCGGTTTTTACATTCCCTCTATAAGTGATATCTTATGATAAGTGTCATTTTCTGTGTGACTTATTTCATTTGGAATCGTCCTACCTAAATCCACTCATCTTGCTGCTACTAGCATTATGACGTTGATTTCATGGCTGAGTGATATTCTATTGTACATAAGGACCACAACTTCTTTATCCATTTTTGTCTTTCCTGGGATATTTAAGGTGTAACGAAGTGGAGGTTCTTGTCAACAGAGCAGCCCTAAACTTTGGGGAGCCTGTGTCTTGCTGATTTTTAGTTTTCCCAATTTATACGCCCATGAGTGGAAGTGCCCTATGCTCTCTAAGCTGAGTTTTTTAGATGTTTCAGGACACACCGTACATTTCTCCAGAGTGGCTGTTGGCAATTTACATCCCGCCCATCAGCGTAGCCAGGCTCCCGTTTCTCCATGGCCTGTCCTACATTTCTGGTTTTGACACTTTATTCAGCATGGCCCTTTTGACCGATGGGAAGCGAGTCTTCTTTGTAGCGCTGATTTGCCTTTCCAGGTTGCTTGGTTGGCCAAAAAGGGCGTATGCGTTTTTTCCTGAATATATTCAGGAAAAAACGCATACGCCCTTTTTGGCCAAGGGCGTCATTGTCGAGGTTTTGCCCCTTTTCCTGTGCTTTAAAGGCGATTCGAATCTCCCTCCTGAAATGTGTTTCCTGCAATTCTGCCTTGCTTTCAACTCCTCTTCGTTGCCTTCCCTCAATATATTTGTGGACGAGAGTTATCATTTATAAGTCTGCAGGTTTGTGAATTGCAGTGCCCCTGAGCTCCATTTTACAACTCGCTTTCTTGGGAGCTGGCCGCAAAAGCGCAGGATTGCTTCAGGCCCTATTCTGGTCCCGGGTGGCAGGCTGAGCCTGTGGTTAATTCTTCTTCCTGATGGGAAAATAGAGTGACCTGTGCCTGTCCCAACACCTAGACCTAGTCTCTCATTGGTTCCCCCTCTTCCCGTTCATCCTCAGGACAAATTGCAACCTGTACGGAACAGGAGGTTAAAGGTGCTGATTCTCCAAGGAGGGAGATTGCTAGTAAAGCGGATGGAATGGCGAACCCGAGAACAAGGAGATGAGAAATGAGGTGCGTTTTGCAAACCTTTCCCGATCACACGGTGTACCATCTTCTGGGTTTCTCATGCATGTTTTCGATGTAGGAAGATGCCCTTGAACCTGGAGATTTGGGACCCATGGGATGGGTACCACGCAGTATTACTTTAAAGGGTCTGCGTTTCCTCACCCAACCTCACCAAACCTCTCAGCCCCCAGAGTGTCCACCCTTATGTCTCAGTCAGCTGTGGGTCTAGATATGGTCAATCCAGGTGGCATCACAGCCCCTGAACGAATTTTGTAAGAATTTCTCTCTCTTTCACTGTCTTTGTTTCACGGGTTTTTAAAAGTAATTGATTTTTATAATGGGGTTTAGCTGCTTTTCACTGCTGTGTTTCTGCCGCTTTACACCACCTTGACTCACTTACAGAGAGATATCAATACATAGGTTTTAAGATTCTTACTAGTCAGATATATTCTTGGGCGGTGAATAGGGGGTGTTGAGTCCAATTCACTGAGCAAGGAGTAGGTATTGTCTATTACCTATTGGGTTTATGGAACGGTATCTGAGCTAATTTGAAACCCTTATTTTATGCATCACCCCACCTCACCTTTACCGTTAAGCAGCCATAGTGTGTTTTCTAAACGTGTGTCTCTGTTCTGTTTTGTAATTCAGTTCAAGGGTAGCGGTTTTTACATTCCCTCTATAAGTGATATCTTATGATAAGTGTCATTTTCTGTGTGACTTATTTCATTTGGAATCGTCCTACCTAAATCCACTCATCTTGCTGCTACTAGCATTATGACGTTGATTTCATGGCTGAGTAATATTCTATTGTACATAAGGACCACAACTTCTTTATCCATTTTTGTCTTTCCTGGGATATTTAAGGTGTAACGAAGAGGAGGTTCTTGTCAACAGAGCAGCCCTAAACTTTGGGGAACCTGTGTCTTGCTGATTTTTAGTTTTGCCAATTTCTACGCCCATGAGTGCAAGTGCCCTATGCTCTCTAAGCTGAGTTTTTTAGATGTTTCAGGACACACCGTTCACTTCTCCAGAGTGGCTGTTGGCAATTTACATTCCGCCCATCAGCGTAGCCAGGCTCCCGTTTCTCCATGGCCTGTCCTGCATTTCTGGTTTTGACACTTTATTCAGCAGGGGCCTTTTGACCGATGGGAAGCGAGACTTCTTTGTAGCGCTGATTTGCCTTTCCAGGTTGCTTGGTTGGCCAAAAAGGGCGTATGCGTTTTTTCCTGAATATATTCAGGAAAAAACGCATACGCCCTTTTTGGCCAAGGGCATCATTGTCGAGCTTTTGCCGATTTTCCTGTGCTTTAAAGGCGATTCGAATCTCCCTCCTGAAATCTGTTTCCTGCAATTCTGCCTTGCTTTCAACTCCTCTTCGTTGCTTTCCCTCAATATATTTGTGGACGAGAGTTATCATTTATAAGTCTGCAGGTTTGTGAATTGCAGTGCCCCTGAGCTCCATTTTAAAACTCGCTTTCTTGGGAGCTGGCCGCAAAAGCGCAGGATTGCTTCAGGCCCTATTCTGGTCCCGGGTGGCAGGCTGAGCCTGTGGTTAATTCTTCTTCCTGATGGGAAAATAGAGTGACCTGTGCCTGTCCCAACACCTAGACCTAGTCTCTCATTGGTTCCCCCTCTTCCCGTTCATCCTCAGGACAAATTGCAACCTGTACGGAACAGGAGGTTAAAGGTGCTGATTCTCCAAGGAGGGAGATTGCTAGTAAAGCGGATGGAATGGCGAACCCGAGAACAAGGAGATGAGAAATGAGGTGCGTTTTGGAAACCTTTCCCGATCACACGGTGTACCATCTTCTGGGTTTCTCATGCATGTTTTCGATGTAGGAAGATGCCCTTGAACCTGGAGATTTGGGACCCATGGGATGGGCACCACGCAGTATTACTTTAAAGCGTCTGCGTTTCCTCACCCAACCTCACCAAACCTCTCAACCCCAAGAGTGTCCACACTTATGTCTCAATCAGCTGTGGGTCTAGATATGGTCAATCCAGGTGGCATCACAGCCCCTGAACGAATTTTGTAAGAATTTCTCTCTCTTTCACTGTCTTTGTTTCACGGGTTTTTAAAAGTAATTGATTTTTATAATGGGGTTTAGCTGCTTTTCACTGCTGTGTTTCTGCCGCTTTACACCCACTTGACTCACTTACAGAGAGATATCAATACATAGGTTTTAAGATTCTTACTAGTCAGATATATTCTTGGGCGGTGAATAGGGGGTGTTGAGTCCAATTCACTGAGCAAGGAGTAGGTCTTGTCTATTACCTATTGGGTTTAAGGAACGGTATCTGAGCTAATTTGAAACCCTTGTTTTCTGCATCACCCCACCTCACCTTTCCCGTTAAGCAGCCATAGTGTGTTTTCTAAACGTGTGTCTCTGTTCTGTTTTGTAATTCAGTTCAAGGGCAGTGGTTTTTACATTCCCTCTATAAGTGATATCTTATGATAAGTTTCTATTTCTGTGTGACTTATTTCACTTAGAATCGTCGTACCTAAATCCACTCATCATGCTGCTACTAACCTTATGACGTTGATTTCATGGCTGAGTGATATTCCATTGTACATAAGGACCACAACTTCTTTATCCATTTTTCTCTTTCCTGGGATATTTAAGGTGTAACGAAGTGGAGGTTCTTGTCAACAGAGCAGCCCTAAACTTTGGGGTGCCTGTGTCTTGCTGATTTTTAGTTTTTCCAATTTATACGCCCATGAGTGGAAGTGCCCTATGCTCTCTAAGTTGAGTTTTTTAGATATTTCAGGACATACCGTACACTTCTCCAGAGTGGCTGTTGGCAATTTACGTCCCGCCCATCAGCGTAGCAAGGCTCCCGTTTCTCCATGGCCTGTCCTGCATTTCTGGTTTTGACACTTTATTCAGCAGGGCCCTTTTGACCGATGGGAAGCGAGCCTTCTTTGTAGCGCTGATTTGCCTTTCCAGGTTGCTTGGTTGGCCAAAAAGGGCGTATGCGTTTTTTCCTGAATATATTCAGGAAAAAACGCATACGCCCTTTTTGGCCAAGGGCGTCATTGTCGAGGTTTTTCCCCTTTTCCTGTGCTTTAAAGGCGATTCGAATCTCCCTCCTGAAATGTATTTCCTGCAATTCTTCCTTGCTTTCAAATCCTCTTCGTTGCCTTCCCTCAATATATTTGTGGACGAGAGTTATCATTTATAAGTCTGCAGGTTTGTGAATTGCAGTGCCCCTGAGCTCCATTTTTCAACTCACTTTCTTGGGAGCTGGCCTCAAAAGCGCAGGATTGCTTCAGGCCTTATTTTGGTTCCGGCCGGCAGGCTGAGCCTGTGGTTAATTCTTCTTCCTGATGAGAAAATAGAGTGACCTGTGCCTGTCCCTACACCTAGAGCTAGTCTCTCATTGTTTCCCCCTCTTCCCGTTCATTCTCAGGACAAATTGCAACCTGTACGGAACAGGAGGTTAAAGGTGCTGATTCTCCAAGGAGGCAGATTGCTAGTGAAGCGGCTGGAATGGCGAACCCGAGCACAAGGAGATGAGAAATGAGGTGCGTTTTAGAAACCTTTGCCGATCACACGGTGTACCGTCTTCTGGGTCTCTCATGCATGTTTTCGATGTAGGAAGATGCCCTTGAACCTGGAGATTTGGGACCCATGGGATGGGTACCACGCAGTATTACTTTAAAGGGTCTGCGTTTCCTCACCCAACCTCACCAAACCTCTCAGCCCCCAGAGTGTCCACCCTTATGTCTCAGTCAGCTGTGGGTCTAGATATGGTCAATCCAGGTGGCATCACAGCCCCTGAACGAATTTTGTAAGAATTTCTCTCTCTTTCACTGTCTTTGTTTCACGGGTTTTTAAAAGTAATTGATTTTTATAATGGGGTTTAGCTGCTTTTCACTGCTGTGTTTCTGCCGCTTTACACCCACTTGACTCACTTACAGAGAGATATCAATACATAGGTTTTAAGATTTTTACTAGTCAGACATATTCTTGGGCGGTGAATAGGGGGTGTTGAGTCCAATTCACTGAGCAAGGAGTAGGTATTGTCTATTACCTATTGGGTTTATGGAACGGTATCTGAGCTAATTTGAAACCCTTATTTTATGCATCACCCCACCTCACCTTTACAGTTAAGCAGCCATAGTGTGTTTTCTAAACGTGTGTCTCTGTTCTGTTTTGTAATTCAGTTCAAGGGTAGCGGTTTTTACATTCCCTCTATAAGTGATATCTTATGATAAGTGTCATTTTCTGTGACACTTATTTCATTTAGAATCATCCTACCTAAATCCACTCATCTTGCTGCTACTAGCATTATGACGTTGATTTCATGGCTGAGTAATATTCTATTGTACATAAGGACCACAACTTCTTTATCCATTTTTGTCTTTCCTGGGATATTTAAGGTGTAACGAAGAGGAGGTTCTTGTCAACAGAGCAGCCCTAAACTTTGGGGAACCTGTGTCTTGCTGATTTTTAGTTTTGCCAATTTATACGCCCATGAGTGCAAGTGCCCTATGCTCTCTAAGCTGAGTTTTTTAGATGTTTCAGGACACACCGTTCACTTCTCCAGAGTGGCTGTTGGCAATTTACATTCCGCCCATCAGCGTAGCCAGGCTCCCGTTTCTCCATGGCCTGTCCTGCATTTCTGGTTTTGACACTTTATTCAGCAGGGGCCTTTTGACCGATGGGAAGCGAGACTTCTTTGTAGCGCTGATTTGCCTTTCCAGGTTGCTTGGTTGGCCAAAAAGGGCGTATGCGTTTTTTCCTGAATATATTCAGGAAAAAACGCATACGCCCTTTTTGGCCAAGGGCATCATTGTCGAGCTTTTGCCGATTTTCCTGTGCTTTAAAGGCGATTCGAATCTCCCTCCTGAAATCTGTTTCCTGCAATTCTGCCTTGCTTTCAACTCCTCTTCGTTGCCTTCCCTCAATATATTTGTGGACGAGAGTTATCATTTATAAGTCTGCAGGTTTTTGAATTGCAGTGCCCCTGAGCTCCATTTTAAAACTCGCTTTCTTGGGAGCTGGCCGCAAAAGCGCAGGATTGCTTCAGGCCCTATTCTGGTCCCGGGTGGCAGGCTGAGCCTGTGGTTAATTCTTCTTCCTGATGGGAAAATAGAGTGACCTGTGCCTGTCCCAACACCTAGACCTAGTCTCTCATTGGTTCCCCCTCTTCCCGTTCATCCTCAGGACAAATTGCAACCTGTACGGAACAGGAGGTTAAAGGTGCTGATTCTCCAAGGAGGGAGATTGCTAGTAAAGCGGATGGAATGGCGAACCCGAGAACAAGGAGATGAGAAATGAGGTGCGTTTTGGAAACCTTTCCCGATCACACGGTGTACCATCTTCTGGGTTTCTCATGCATGTTTTCGATGTAGGAAGATGCCCTTGAACCTGGAGATTTGGGACCCATGGGATGGGCACCACGCAGTATTACTTTAAAGCGTCTGCGTTTCCTCACCCAACCTCACCAAACCTCTCAACCCCAAGAGTGTCCACACTTATGTCTCAATCAGCTGTGGGTCTAGATATGGTCAATCCAGGTGGCATCACAGCCCCTGAACGAATTTTGTAAGAATTTCTCTCTCTTTCACTGTCTTTGTTTCACGGGTTTTTAAAAGTAATTGATTTTTATAATGGGGTTTAGCTGCTTTTCACTGCTGTGTTTCTGCCGCTTTACACCCACTTGACTCACTTACAGAGAGATATCAATACATAGGTTTTAAGATTCTTACTAGTCAGATATATTCTTGGGCGGTGAATAGGGGGTGTTGAGTCCAATTCACTGAGCAAGGAGTAGGTATTGTCTATTACCTATTGGGTTTATGGAACGGTATCTGAGCTAATTTGAAACCCTTATTTTATGCATCACCCCACCTCACCTTTACCGTTAAGCAGCCATAGTGTGTTTTCTAAACGTGTGTCTCTGTTCTGTTTTGTAATTCAGTTCAAGGGTAGCGGTTTTTACATTCCCTCTATAAGTGATATCTTATGATAAGTGTCATTTTCTGTGTGACTTATTTCATTTGGAATCGTCCTACCTAAATCCACTCATCTTGCTGCTACTAGCATTATGACGTTGATTTCATGGCTGAGTGATATTCTATTGTACATAAGGACCACAACTTCTTTATCCATTTTTGTCTTTCCTGGGATATTTAAGGTGTAACGAAGTGGAGGTTCTTGTCAACAGAGCAGCCCTAAACTTTGGGGAGCCTGTGTCTTGCTGATTTTTAGTTTTCCCAATTTATACGCCCATGAGTGGAAGTGCCCTATGCTCTCTAAGCTGAGTTTTTTAGATGTTTCAGGACACACCGTACACTTCTCCAGAGTGGCTGTTGGCAATTTACATCCCGCCCATCAGCGTAGCCAGGCTCCCGTTTCTCCATGGCCTGTCCTACATTTCTGGTTTTGACACTTTATTCAGCATGGCCCTTTTGACCGATGGGAAGCGAGTCTTCTTTGTAGCGCTGATTTGCCTTTCCAGGTTGCTTGGTTGGCCAAAAAGGGCGTATGCGTTTTTTCCTGAATATATTCAGGAAAAAACGCATACGCCCTTTTTGGCCAAGGGCGTCATTGTCGAGGTTTTTCCCCTTTTCCTGTGCTTTAAAGGCGATTCGAATCTCCCTCCTGAAATGTATTTCCTGCAATTCTTCTTTGCTTTCAAATCCTCTTCGTTGCCTTCCCTCAATATATTTGTGGACGAGAGTTATCATTTATAAGTCTGCAGGTTTGTGAATTGCAGTGCCCCTGAGCTCCATTTTTCAACTCACTTTCTTGGGAGCTGGCCTCAAAAGCGCAGGATTGCTTCAGGCCTTATTTTGGTTCCGGCCGGCAGGCTGAGCCTGTGGTTAATTCTTCTTCCTGATGAGAAAATAGAGTGACCTGTGCCTGTCCCTACACCTAGAGCTAGTCTCTCATTGTTTCCCCCTCTTCCCGTTCATTCTCAGGACAAATTGCAACCTGTACGGAACAGGAGGTTAAAGGTGCTGATTCTCCAAGGAGGCAGATTGCTAGTGAAGCGGCTGGAATGGCGAACCCGAGCACAAGGAGATGAGAAATGAGGTGCGTTTTAGAAACCTTTGCCGATCACACGGTGTACCGTCTTCTGGGTCTCTCATGCATGTTTTCGATGTAGGAAGATGCCCTTGAACCTGGAGATTTGGGACCCATGGGATGGGTACCACGCAGTATTACTTTAAAGGGTCTGCGTTTCCTCACCCAACCTCACCAAACCTCTCAGCCCCCAGAGTGTCCACCCTTATGTCTCAGTCAGCTGTGGGTCTAGATATGGTCAATCCAGGTGGCATCACAGCCCCTGAACGAATTTTGTAAGAATTTCTCTCTCTTTCACTGTCTTTGTTTCACGGGTTTTTAAAAGTAATTGATTTTTATAATGGGGTTTAGCTGCTTTTCACTGCTGTGTTTCTGCCGCTTTACACCCACTTGACTCACTTACAGAGAGATATCAATACATAGGTTTTAAGATTTTTACTAGTCAGACATATTCTTGGGCGGTGAATAGGGGGTGTTGAGTCCAATTCACTGAGCAAGGAGTAGGTATTGTCTATTACCTATTGGGTTTATGGAACGGTATCTGAGCTAATTTGAAACCCTTATTTTATGCATCACCCCACCTCACCTTTACAGTTAAGCAGCCATAGTGTGTTTTCTAAACGTGTGTCTCTGTTCTGTTTTGTAATTCAGTTCAAGGGTAGCGGTTTTTACATTCCCTCTATAAGTGATATCTTATGATAAGTGTCATTTTCTGTGACACTTATTTCATTTAGAATCATCCTACCTAAATCCACTCATCTTGCTGCTACTAGCATTATGACGTTGATTTCATGGCTGAGTAATATTCTATTGTACATAAGGACCACAACTTCTTTATCCATTTTTGTCTTTCCTGGGATATTTAAGGTGTAACGAAGAGGAGGTTCTTGTCAACAGAGCAGCCCTAAACTTTGGGGAACCTGTGTCTTGCTGATTTTTAGTTTTGCCAATTTATACGCCCATGAGTGCAAGTGCCCTATGCTCTCTAAGCTGAGTTTTTTAGATGTTTCAGGACACACCGTTCACTTCTCCAGAGTGGCTGTTGGCAATTTACATTCCGCCCATCAGCGTAGCCAGGCTCCCGTTTCTCCATGGCCTGTCCTGCATTTCTGGTTTTGACACTTTATTCAGCAGGGGCCTTTTGACCGATGGGAAGCGAGACTTCTTTGTAGCGCTGATTTGCCTTTCCAGGTTGCTTGGTTGGCCAAAAAGGGCGTATGCGTTTTTTCCTGAATATATTCAGGAAAAAACGCATACGCCCTTTTTGGCCAAGGGCATCATTGTCGAGCTTTTGCCGATTTTCCTGTGCTTTAAAGGCGATTCGAATCTCCCTCCTGAAATCTGTTTCCTGCAATTCTGCCTTGCTTTCAACTCCTCTTCGTTGCCTTCCCTCAATATATTTGTGGACGAGAGTTATCATTTATAAGTCTGCAGGTTTGTGAATTGCAGTGCCCCTGAGCTCCATTTTAAAACTCGCTTTCTTGGGAGCTGGCCGCAAAAGCGCAGGATTGCTTCAGGCCCTATTCTGGTCCCGGGTGGCAGGCTGAGCCTGTGGTTAATTCTTCTTCCTGATGGGAAAATAGAGTGACCTGTGCCTGTCCCAACACCTAGACCTAGTCTCTCATTGGTTCCCCCTCTTCCCGTTCATCCTCAGGACAAATTGCAACCTGTACGGAACAGGAGGTTAAAGGTGCTGATTCTCCAAGGAGGGAGATTGCTAGTAAAGCGGATGGAATGGCGAACCCGAGAACAAGGAGATGAGAAATGAGGTGCGTTTTGGAAACCTTTCCCGATCACACGGTGTACCATCTTCTGGGTTTCTCATGCATGTTTTCGATGTAGGAAGATGCCCTTGAACCTGGAGATTTGGGACCCATGGGATGGGCACCACGCAGTATTACTTTAAAGCGTCTGCGTTTCCTCACCCAACCTCACCAAACCTCTCAACCCCAAGAGTGTCCACACTTATGTCTCAATCAGCTGTGGGTCTAGATATGGTCAATCCAGGTGGCATCACAGCCCCTGAACGAATTTTGTAAGAATTTCTCTCTCTTTCACTGTCTTTGTTTCACGGGTTTTTAAAAGTAATTGATTTTTATAATGGGGTTTAGCTGCTTTTCACTGCTGTGTTTCTGCCGCTTTACACCCACTTGACTCACTTACAGAGAGATATCAATACATAGGTTTTAAAATTCTTACTAGTCAGATATATTCTTGGGCGGTGAATAGGGGGTGTTGAGTCCAATTCACTGAGCAAGGAGTAGGTATTGTCTATTACCTATTGGGTTTATGGAACGGTATCTGAGCTAATTTGAAACCCTTATTTTATGCATCACCCCACCTCACCTTTACCGTTAAGCAGCCATAGTGTGTTTTCTAAACGTGTGTCTCTGTTCTGTTTTGTAATTCAGTTCAAGGGTAGCGGTTTTTACATTCCCTCTATAAGTGATATCTTATGATAAGTGTCATTTTCTGTGTGACTTATTTCATTTGGAATCGTCCTACCTAAATCCACTCATCTTGCTGCTACTAGCATTATGACGTTGATTTCATGGCTGAGTGATATTCTATTGTACATAAGGACCACAACTTCTTTATCCATTTTTGTCTTTCCTGGGATATTTAAGGTGTAACGAAGTGGAGGTTCTTGTCAACAGAGCAGCCCTAAACTTTGGGGAGCCTGTGTCTTGCTGATTTTTAGTTTTCCCAATTTATACGCCCATGAGTGGAAGTGCCCTATGCTCTCTAAGCTGAGTTTTTTAGATGTTTCAGGACACACCGTACACTTCTCCAGAGTGGCTGTTGGCAATTTACATCCCGCCCATCAGCGTAGCCAGGCTCCCGTTTCTCCATGGCCTGTCCTACATTTCTGGTTTTGACACTTTATTCAGCATGGCCCTTTTGACCGATGGGAAGCGAGTCTTCTTTGTAGCGCTGATTTGCCTTTCCATGTTGCTTGGTTGGCCAAAAAGGGCGTATGCGTTTTTTCCTGAATATATTCAGGAAAAAACGCATACGCCCTTTTTGGCCAAGGGCGTCATTGTCGAGGTTTTGCCCCTTTTCCTGTGCTTTAAAGGCGATTCGAATCTCCCTCCTGAAATGTGTTTCCTGCAATTCTGCCTTGCTTTCAAATCCTCTTCGTTGCCTTCCCTCAATATATTTGTGGACGAGAGTTATCATTTATAAGTCTGCAGGTTTGTGAATTGCAGTGCCCCTGAGCTCCATTTTTCAACTCGCTTTCTTGCGAGCTGGCCTCAAAAGCGCAGGATTGCTTCAGGCCCTATTTTGGTTCCGGCCGGCAGGCTGAGCCTGTGGTTAATTCTTCTTCCTGATGAGAAAATAGAGTGACCTGTGCCTGTCCCTACACCTAGAGCTAGTCTCTCATTGGTTCCCCCTCTTCCTGTTCATCCTCAGGACAAATTGCAACCTGTACGGAACAGGAGGTTAAAGGTGCTGATTCTCCAAGGAGGCAGGTTGCTAGTGAAGCGGCTGGAATGGCGAACCCGAGCACAAGGAGATGAGAAATGAGGTGCGTTTTAGAAACCTTTCCCGATCACACGGTGTACCGTCTTCTGGGTTTCTCATGCATGTTTTCGATGTAGGAAGATGCCCTTGAACCTGGAGATTTGGGACCCATGGGATGGGTACCACGCAGTATTACTTTAAAGGGTCTGCGTTTCCTCACCCAACCTCACCAAACCTCTCAGCCCCATGAGTGTCCACCCTTATGTCTCAATCAGCTGTGGGTCTAGATATGGTCAATCCAGGTGGCATCACAGCCCCTGAACGAATTTTGTAAGAATTTCTCTCTCTTTCACTGTCTTTGTTTCACGGGTTTTTAAAAGTAATTGATTTTTATAATGCGGTTTAGCTGCTTTTCACTGCTGTGTTTCTGCCGCTTTACACCCACTTGACTCACTTACAGAGAGATATCAATACATAGGTTTTAAGATTCTTACTAGTCAGATATATTCTTGGGCGGTGAATAGGGGGTGTTGAGTCCAATTCACTGAGCAAGGAGTAGGTCTTGTCTATTACCTATTGAGTTTATGGAACGGTATCTGAGCTAATTTGAAACCCTTGTTTTATGCATCACCCCACCTCACCTTTACCGTTAAGCAGCCATAGTGTTTTTTCTAAACGTGTGTCTCTGTTCTGTTTTGTAATTCAGTTCAAGGGTAGCGGTTTTTACATTCCCTCTATAAGTGATATCTTATGATAAGTGTCATTTTCTGTGTGACTTATTTCATTTGGAATCGTCCTACCTAAATCCACTCATCTTGCTGCTACTAGCATTATGACGTTGATTTCATGGCTGAGTGATATTCTATTGTACATAAGGACCACAACTTCTTTATCCATTTTTGTCTTTCCTGGGATATTTAAGGTGTAACGAAGTGGAGGTTCTTGTCAACAGAGCAGCCCTAAACTTTGGGGAGCCTGTGTCTTGCTGATTTTTAGTTTTCCCAATTTATACGCCCATGAGTGGAAGTGCCCTATGCTCTCTAAGCTGAGTTTTTTAGATG